>NC_134861.1:25430000-25730000 GCF_049852395.1 Peromyscus maniculatus bairdii | reverse complement strand
GTTGTAGTTTGACACTTCTTGGGTTAGGCCAAGGCTTTGAGACCTTTAAACAGCAAATCACACACTTAAGGCTCTCTTTCAGAATGAAGCCTATTAGTCCCCTGTAATGACAAGACATTTCTTGTCCTTCCTTTATTCTAAGCTAATCTGGATGTAGCTGGAAGCATTTATCAACCATAGCACATATACACAGACAAGCATCAAAGTGTGGCTACAGGGAATGGTTTCTACAGTCACATACTCTTTCATTGTAACTGGTCATAAAAGACGGGTTGGCAAAATGTGACCCTCGGGCCAAGTCTGACCCACCTGATTTAGGGTTGGGTGAGTCAGGAATGGCTTTTCTCTTTGATTCCACTCTGACACATGGCCTGAGCTGGTCTTGGAACCCACAATCCTCTCGTCTCTGACTCAGAAGTGTGGGGTTACAGTGTACAGCTCCTAGAGCTGGACGCTTTGACTTTTTAAGGACTGGTGACCTAGAACACATGGCCTGCAGAGCCTGCACTAATGTCCGGCTCTCCAGTCTGCCTGCCGGTCAGTGTCCAGACTGCGGCTCGGTACCAACTCTCATGGCAAGTCTGGGTTACCACTCAAGTTTTTATTAACTGTTTCTTTCTTCAAAAATTGTTCCTCAAAGTAAAACAATCCTTCTTCTTACTTTTCAACAGCTACAAAAGCCAGCATTAATCACTACAACAAATCAACCCTGCAGACATCTCTTATGCTATAAAATCACCTTTGAAAACAAGAACGAAAGGAACATTTATTGGCACCTACTACTGTATTAGGTATGTCAGACAAACACATTAAAATTTCACAGCTTTGAAAAATATTGCTTTAATCCTTATTTATTTCATTTTGTTGTTTCTTTGGGGGGGGGGGCAACGAATGATTTTTGCTCTTTTTTCCTGCGACAGGTTCTCATGCAACCAAAGTTGGCCTTGACTTCGTGATGCCCTTGCCTCCAATTCCTAAGTGCTAGGATTAGAGTTTGTAATAGTTTCCTAATTCATCTCAAAGCCTGTTAGTTACATCTATCCCACATTTATCTAACACCTATAATCTTTTCAATAATCTACATTGACTCAAACCCTCTGGTATCATTTTATGATCTTCACATTATCTGTACCACTGTTTACGTAACATAATACCACCCCAGGCACACTTTGTACAGGGGTTCAAGCCCAGGGCCTTTAGCATACTAAATGGGATGCTCTTCTACTGAACTACTTCCTAGTTTTATTACCTTTTTTTTAGATTCACTAAGACTAGTAAGTAGCATGTTAGCTTTATTTTAGACAGTGCAGCATTAAGGAAATTAGTTTGACGTACTATGTAATACAGCAACGAACATAGATAATTACCAATCTGAAAATGAGTTTCCTAAGCCAGCTCATATAGTAAACTCTAAACAACCTATGCCAACCAGGGGAAACTGAAGTCACCTTCCAGTCTTTCCAGTTCCCTCAAGTTGTTTCCTCTGGATAGAAGGTTGTTCCTTCAGGACACCAGGATTTCTGAACTTTCTTGCATTTTCATAAAGCACTAGGGATGAGCGGGAGGCCAATATTCTCTGAATCCTACATACTCCTTTTTAGTACCTATGTCACTCACATGGAGAAGCTCTCAGGCACACTTCTTTATCTTTATACTGTCTGTGTGTCTGTGTGCATTTGTCCAGAGTACAGAGTGAGCATGAGAACTCCTGGAGCAGGAGTTAGTTGGGAGCTATCCAATCTAGGAGGTTATGGGAACTCTGCAAGATCAGTAGGCACTCTTTAACTGCTGGGCCTCTTTCTTCAGCCTCAAGTACACTTCTAGGCTTTCCCTTAGTAAATAGAATGGCACATCTAAAATACACTGGTGTCTGTAGAACTTATCTTTCTCTATCCTGTGACTTCAGGCACCCTTACGCAAGGCCCATGCTCCGCCCCATTCCTCACTCAAAAGCGTCTGTAAGTACACCCTTTCTTTGTCAGAACACCGCAGGCTGTAGAAGCCGTTGTGTGGTTTGTCAGTAAAAGAAACACCTTTCGAGTTGCTTATGCAGTGAAATGGTTATCTCAGAATTTTTGGTACTTCCATGATTGCTGTGAGAATAAAATATTTCATATGTATATTACTAGTCACAGTTTCCTCTGAGTCGTTACAATTCTGACTGGTTTTCTATAGTAGTGTTAATCCACCCATCATTATCTTAGGGAAGCAATGGCATCAGCTAGTGGATAAAGGCCCATGAGTAATATTTTACCATGAAACAATCAAGATGCCTTAGGCTATGAATACCAATATCTGATCGAATTCCTCTTCATTTTTTTTAAGTTTTTTTTTTTTTTTTTTTTTTTTCTTCGAGACAGGGTTTCTCTGTGTAGCGTTGTGCCTTTCTTGGAACTCGCTTTGGAGACCAGCTTGGCCTTGAACTCACAGAGATCCGCCTGCCTCTGCCTCTGAGTGCTGGGATTAAAGTCGTGCGCCACCACTGCCCGGCCGAATTCCTCTTCTAACTGCATACCCACTAAGTAACCTACTCTAACTTTCCTTGTAGGTTATGGAGAATGTGCTGGCCTGACTCTGGAATTTAGACACCCATTTCAATTCTTCTGGAGATGAAAAAACTGGCAAGCAGTTTAAGATTTAAGTTTGTTTCACATGTGATTACTATGTGTAGCATGTATGGATTTGCTCCTGGTGGACTGGTAAAGCTAGCTTTGGATCTGCATTAGATGTCAGGGGTGGTCTGAAATATATTCACTCTTTGAAGGGAAAACAGCCATTTTCAAGTCTCCCTAAAAAGAAGCAGGAATCAGAGTGTGTTTTCTATATGAATACCATGAATTTGTATATGTTTAATTTAACCAATGAAAGAAATCCATTGGCAGTTCAGAGCACGCACTGCTCTCACAGAGGACCAGGGGTCTGAGTCCCAGGATGAGTGTGGTGGCTCACAGCACCTGTAACTCTGGTCCCAGGGCTCTGTCTTCTGGCTCCTCCAGGCACCAGAAACACACTGGTGCACAGACATGTGTAGGCAAACATTCACACTCTTACAATAAATCAATCTTTAATAAATGTGTAGCAACACACCTGGCCTTTAAGCAGTTTTAGCTAAGTGTTAAGGCACGCTCCTATAATCCCAGCACTACTGAAGCAGCAAGAAGTGGATCTCTGTGAGATGCCAGCCCATCTACCCTGAATTAGACAGCCAGAGCTATACAGTGTTGCTTTGTTTTTTTTTAAGTATATGTTACTTGCAAAGAATTTTCTTCAACACATTCAGAAAAATTTCATAAATAATGTTAAATGCTAAAAAGGTACAAGACCCTTGTTTTGTCACTGAAAATGAAAATTTAAATGATGATGATGAAACTTAACAATTTATTTAACTTTTATCTAAGCATCCTATTATTTATTTTGCTCATAAACTTTGGGACGTAAAGTGATTAATTATAGTTTGCCAAAACCATTTTCTACGCTACTTAAAAAAATTCTAGCCGGGCGTTGGTGGCGCACGCCTTTAATCCCAGCACTCGGGAGGCAGAGCCAGGCGGATCTCTGTGAGTTCGAGGCCAGCCTGGGCTACCAAGTGAGCTCCAGGAAAGGCGCAAAGCTACACAGAGAAACCCTGTCTCGAAAAAACCAAAAAAAAAAAAAAAAAAAAAAAAATTCTAATCATAAGCTGGGCAAGGTCAAGAATACCTTTAATACCTGCACTAAGAAAGCAATAGAAAACAGATCTCTGAGTTAGAGGCCAGTCTGATCTACAGTGTAAGGAGTCAGGGCTACATAGAGATACCATATGTCAACAAATAAAACAAAAACATTGCATGATCATTATTATAATTTCACCCTTACAAATGTATTTAACTTAGAAAACAAAAGCACCCCATGATTTCATCCTTATGCAATGACAGTATTATTCACTTGTTTTGTTTATTTTTAGACAGGATCTCACTGTGTAGCTCTGGCTGTCCTAGAACTCACTATGTAAACCAGGTGGGCTTTGAACTCAGAGTCTCTGTTTATCAAGTGCTAGAATTAAAGGTGTGCACAACCACTCTTAGCCTTATGCCTGTTACTAAGGGTGATAATTCCACTCCTTTGTAAGAATGTGGTTTTAATCTCTGTATTACTTGTTCACCCTGAGTGCTAGGGATTGAACCCAATACCTGGGTTTACTGCTGGATCAATACATACCTTTCAAGTCTATTTTCTGTCTATTTTCGACATAACTCAAGGAATGTTATCTAGTTTGTTTTGAAGACTATATAATACAAATGAAATGTCTTACTAAAATATCCTCTTATTGATGGACATTTTTGTTTTCAATTCCCCACACTGTGAATGAAGTGAAAATAAACAGCCTCTGTATGTTGTCCTACACTGTTACAAATAGAATAAATTTCTGCTTCTGCTATGCTCAGGCCAAAGGGAGGAATATGTTAAGTTTTAAACGACAATGCCAAATTTGCCTCCCCCAACTGGTAACACTCCATTCATTAGCTCTTCTTTTCTCAGTCTCTGAAAATTGGGAATGGCCCAAACATGTCCACCCTCCCCACCCCAGGATAAATGATTGCTTGCTTTTTCATTAATGTGTGGACAAATTCTCATATGGTTGACACACACTTTTTTCGTGTGTATGTGTGTGTGTGTATGGTATGAAATAACTATTCATGTCCTGATTTTGCTTAGTTTTCATTTTATAAAGCCTAAAACCATTTTGTGTTTGGTAGGCATTTTTCTATTAAGTCTGGCAACACTTTGTGATTTTTTTTCTTTGCGGGGGGGGGGGGGGGGGAGAGGGGGGGTTTGATTTATTTTTTTTGAGACATTGCCTTACCATGTAGCTCTGGCTAGCCTTGAACTCATAGAGATCTGCTGGGATTAAAAGCATATGTCACCATTCTAGGCTGCTAGTTTGTATTTTAATTTATTATGTTTTCACAACTACTATTAATAATTTCAATTCTATGTAACCAAAAATGTCTTAGGTTTATTGTTTCTGGTTTTTATGCCCTGCTAAACATGGTCGGTGGTTTCTGTTTGTGTGTTTGTATGCATGTGTGGTTGGTGCAAGTGCATGTGCTTTTGAGGAGGCTGCTAGGGGTCATTTTCTCTTCATCTCCGCCTTACTCCTCTGTGAAGTGAGGGCAGCAGGGTCTCAGGCCGCCCAGGCTGGCATCAAACTTGCTATGTAGTCAACAGCTATCTTGAGTTCTTGATCTTTTTGCCTTACCTCTTAAGTGTATGTGGGCCACCATGCTGCTAATACCACCTCTACTCTATTAACTGGAAATTATCTTTAGTATCTACTAAATATGTTTGTTTGGTGGTCTTTTTTTCTACTGTTTGAATCATTCTAGTTTACTTTTGTGAAAGGACAGAAAATATATTTACATAATGAAAGTAAAAGGACAAAGAGTTGAATGAAACTGTGGTGGTCTACAGGGAATCAAGTGATACTTTTGTTTTCTGCTGATGGGTTTCTATGTAACCAGGGTGGCAGGGAACACCCGATTTTCTTCCTTAGCAAGAGTGCTGGGCTCACAGGCATGCGCAAGCATGTTTTGTTCAGTTGCCCATATAAAAACAACAAAGAGTTTTCTTCAAAACTGGCAATCACTCGCAACTCAACACAGGTTTTGAGACAAATCTTTTTGTTTGGTAATAATATTTTAATATTCTGATCTTTACACTGTCTACCTTGGAAAGCTCAGTTTAAACTTACCCCTTTCCATTTTTTTCCTCAGTCATACAAATCAAAACCACCAACTCTCCTCACTACTGCTGTCATGAATGTGAGTTTTATTTTCTAGAGCCCTTTCCTAGGTGCCTTTCCTTGGAAATAGTTGTCTCAGGTAGAAAATTCATGTCAAACTCTGGGGCATAATTTTTCCATATACTATTGCTTTTTAAGTCTGTCTAAATTACTAAGAGGATATCCAATTTTCCACATTAGCCAGGAATTTCTTGCTTTGTGGTTTGGGTTTGTATCTAGTTTTGTCCTGATAGCCAGCATTTGGCTATTTAAATTTAGTTTGGCTGGAATTACATAAAATAGTTCCTTTTTTTCACGTTTTGAATTTGTAACCCTTCCAACATGACTAGTTAACTGCCATACTGTAGATAACAGCACAGCTGAGAATACGCGCATCACTACAGAACATTCCATAAAACTGTGTAGATACAAAAAACTAAGTAAGGCAGAATCAACAGTGCTTCATGATTATGAGTGATGTCGATCTGGCATGTGATGTCAAGTGTGTCTTCCTCTCCCTTTTACTTATGCTTGCTTTTGTGGACAGTTTCACTCTGTGGCCCAGGTAGACCTTAATGTCTGGCCATCTTCCTGCCACAGCCTCCTGAGTGCTGAGATTACAGGTGTGGTGATTCAGGCATGAGCTATGACATCCAGCTACCCTTCTCCATTCTTAATTTCCATGAAAGTACATATTTGTGTTGATAAACGAGATACTCAAGAACGGTAGAAGTTGTCCAAGTATCAAGAACAGCTCTTCACATACTTTGTTATAAATTATAGAAACATAATTACCTGGAAGTTCTCCAAAGGTCAGCATCTTTGGAAACACCTCTTATTTTGAGCACAAAGGCTATACTACCAGAACTCCTGAGTATTCTTTTATACCTGGCCGTTGTTATTGCTAAAGTTTCAGACTTTTACCAAGTGCCACAACCCAGATGCATAATTCTGAAGCAGACGATCTGCATCAAGTCTTACCTCCCCACATCTTGGCATCAGCCATAGATACGTAGGTATGATCAGATAAGTGAAGGAACAGCCCTTCAAATCTGAAGATGCTCTAATCACTTACCAATAAGATGATTTTTCTGAAGAGAAGTTATCCCTGACAGCTGTAACCACTTCTTTCTTCCTTGACAATGAAATCTAGGGTTGGATGATATCTATTGCCCTACCTGGAATGGGCCAAAACCTTTCCCACAGGAAAGGGGGTTGTAGCTGAGATGGAACACAAAGAGGACTTCTGGGGCAGGGTAATAGTCTAGTTCTTGATCTAAGTGGTGGTTTCATAAGGATTACTCCCCACACTCTAAAATGAAACTACAGAGACCAGAGAGGATCCTGGCCCATCTTTGATAAAATTAGAAGGCAGGTAGGTCACACAGAGCCTCAGAACTTCTAGGTCCTGACCTTGGAGAGAGGGATTAGACGGTCTTTGAAGTTTTCTCCCCCTACATAACTCACTGAAGGATTTGTTTTCTGTTGCTCATGTTGTTCCTTTCAAATGTGTCTTCTCAGTTTATGAGACTTACCTCCTAGTTACTCATATATGCACCTCTGCTTCACGCTGCCAAGCCCACTCAGCTTTTCTGGCACCACCAGCTCCAAAGCACAGCTGGCACTAAGGATTTCAACTCACTCTCAAGATAAGGGCCAGGGAAGTCTGTCTCTAACTGTTCTCCCTAAGCAAGGCAGGTTGGTTTTTAATTCTGCTGTGAAGATGGTCGACTTGGACTTCTATGTACAAAGTGATGATTAGCCCTGCTCCATGCTCCTTAATAGGCCAGCTGAAACTCTGGGCAGAACTATTCAATGGAAACCAGTAAGTTGGTGTTTTCTTAATAAAAATTAAAATATTCCCAAGAATACTAATTAATATTTTTAAACATTCACTTTAAAAAAGAAAAAAATAAAGGGATTGTCATATATTTTTTCCCCTTCCTGAATGGCTAGGGGCTTAAAAGAATTCAGTGGAATTGACTGCTCATCTTTTATACTTACTCAGCTTAACTAATGTTTCAGTAAATTTTTCACAGTTGATTGCAACTCGGCATAATAGATGGATGAACTGATGATAAGAAAAGAAGTAGTCTAGCAGCATACGATCATAAACGTCATCTTTGCCCTGAAGGTTAAAGATGATAAAATGGTTGCACTTAAATTGTATAATAAAGAGCATATTTTGTGCAAATGTAATAAGTAAAAAGCTAATTAAATCTTTAACTTCTATAAGAATCTAGTTTTAAATTCCAAATTTCTAGTGTTATTAAGATCATAATTGTCGTAGGTTTATTGTCAGTGTGCAAATGCTATCAATTATAATTACCCATCATTTCTATATACTTTAATAGAGTAAAAGTACTGAGATTTTAGCATGTCACACTTTAGCTCTATAAACATATCATCAAGAAGAATGAGTTATATTTGATTTTTGAAAGATTTGAGGGTATTTCTGTAAGGGTAACTATAATGTTAATTATTTTTAATATTTTATCATGGAGAATTGCTCAAATATACTTAAGATCCAAAACCAGTAGGCAAGAGAGAGTGTGGATGAAGGTGTGGGTGAAGAAAGCTAAGGGGAAAAATGTTTTTAAAAAATGTTAAAACTAACATATCTTGTGTTAATATAGCTTGTCTCTATAATTTAGGATTGACGCTATTTTAGAATAAGCATTAGAGAACAGGAACCAGATGATAAATCTATCCAACAGTGACATTATGGGTAGGTTAAGGAGAATATGGTTATAGGGACAGTAAAAGAGGTCTTGATTATATGGCCAAATTAAAAACATTCCAAGTACCTAATTTGACTCTGTAGATTTAGAGGCAGGATACAACTATAATTTAGCCTAGTAACAAACTAAGGTTTACTATTAAGCTATTTTTTTAGAAGAAAAAAAAAAAATCTTAACAACTTGTGCTTACTGTTGATTTTGCAAATATCAACATTTAAGAGCACTTAAAGGAAAAAATCCAAATGAATCTAATGTTAGGATTCATGAAACGTTCACATAAATCTAACAGACTCAACAGCCAGGGGGATCTCAGATTACCTTGTGCTATAGAAATACGGTTTTCCTGGCATCCCAACATACCTTACTGGTTTCCACCATTGTGGGCAAGAGGCACATATTGAGTTCAGGGCGCGGAGGCCGAATATTGCTTTTCCCTCCTATTAGCTTGATATTTTCTCGACAAGGGAAATAAGGTCCAAGAGACACTAAGACATTAAAAGTGTACAATAAGAATAAATGGAAAAAATAAATCTCCAAGCTTCAGTGTGCAGAATGATTACATGCCAACCATATTCAAATATTATGTTAGAGAAATACGTACTTGGTATATTACTGTGATGGTAAGTACAATGGTTGTGTTGTAGGAAGGGAACCAGAGTATGAAGAAAATCATGGGGACTCAAAAGGACAAGTTCCTTGAGGACATCTGAAAATGAAAACAATTTGGAGTATTAAAACACTGGGGTTAGATTTACTCACTACTTTTGAGCTCACAAATCCTGATGAGGTGGTGGTGTGCTGAATACTACAAACTGGACTCTTAACCTAGGGAGAAACTGTCTACTGCCCAACTCTGGATGAAGAGCTGTGAGAACCACAGCAGAGGGCCGTTCCTTAAACCAAGAACTTACAACACCATCACCCTTCTCTCCACCTTTCCCTTGCTTACTTACAGACACAGTCTAGTTATATAGCAATATACCCTGATTACTTATCTTTACCAAGTCCATCACAACAGCTCGGATCCGAGAGATACCTGATCATCTGCAGTCCGCTATTCAAGTTTTATGATATTGGCTGGACTAAACCTCACTCACTAATCACACAAGAGTAAATCTCATCATGGGTAACTAGTTGTTTATGCTATTTTGAGAAATTACAAAGAGTTAACAGTCTATATAACACTCATTACTTCAAGTGGTTCCTAAGGTAATAAAAAACTTCACACTATATTTAAAATGAAAATTCTTCTAGCAGCTATGTATTATTATTCTGTAAGTAATCAGTCACAAAGGTGTTATACTCAAGAGTCTATAAAGTTACTAAGAAATGCTTTTAAGGCCAAAGACCCACAGTGAAGCAACTAACCTTATCTTTTACACTGTGAATTCCACTTTGGAAATAACAACACAATTCTACCGTGTACATATAGGATCGGAAGATTATTTAGAATTGCAAGAAACCTACAGACAACTGAAGGAGACCCAGGTACTCTGCCCACAAACACACTAACACTAGCGCATTAAGAAAAAAACTTGTTTTTCTTAGGACCTGCTTGTCTGTGAGTTATACAGACATACGAGTATCACTGTTTTCCAAACACTATGATGTAATGTCACAACTTCAAAAACAAAACAAAAGAAAAAGTGAAACAAACACCAGAAATATTTACCTACAACTTTTATTTTTCAAGCAACTTACCTATGCAAGCATTTCTTAGTTCTGGAGGGCTATAGGAATTAAGAAGGGTTAGAAGTTTATGGGCAAATTCAATTCTCTCCTGCCACTGGATTAATGCTTGCTTCACATCTGCAAATAGAAAAGCATACGTAAATGGGCTTTTGATTGATCATAGCTCCTCACAAAATTTCCTTTCTGCTGTAATACTAACATTGCAAGTTTCAAATTAACTACATAACAACATGTTTGGTAAAAGCTAAGTGGTTGATTTCATGAGATCATGAGATTGCTACATTAAACTGCTCTTCTTTTTATCCGGGGGTAGGGGAAAGACTGGGTGGCTAAGTATAACCCAGGCTGGCCTAGAACTTTCAATCCTCCTGGGCCACCCTCCGCTACATCTTGAGATACTGCATTTTCTAGAATCAGAAAGTTATTTTTTATACTTATTTCTACTGAAATTAAAAATGACCTAATCTGAGCTACGAAGGTTAAAAAAAAATCCAACTTATTACTGTGCATGGAAGCTTTTTTAATCTTCCAAATATTGACTGCTACAGAATGCTTTGCTTATTGTTTTCTAGCAGATATAAATAAAATATATAAGAACATTCCACCTTTACATTGAGGACATGGTAAACATTGCCCAATATTAGCTAGCTCAGGAACCATTGGCAAAGAAACTAGTAAGACGAACAAAAACCAAAAACTCACTTTAATGGTAACAAAAACAAAAAGTAAAATGACCAAACCTTTTCTCTGAAGATATGGGCGTGTAGACTTCAGAACCGAAAGGAATATTGACAGAAGCTCTACTAAGTCTCCAGTGACATGGCAAGCTGTAGCTTCATGATACATCATGTGCAGTGTGTTGAAAGACTACAAGTGATTTAGGAAATAAAAATTTAAAATCCTTAATTTCATTCTACTTTAGGCACAAAATAGTAATGCTTATCTCCTAAAGGTATTTCCAGACTCAGACTGTGTGTGTGTACAGCAAGTGTTTTGTTTTCTAAATCAAACTGCTCCATTTAGCTACGCTGTAAGTGCATACATGTGTGCATGTTAGGTATCATTTTCAATCATTTTGTCATCTTTTTAAAGAAAACTTCTTGGAAACATTTTTATGTCTGTGTATGTGCCTGTGAAGGTTAGAGGACAATTTAGAGAGCATGGCGCTCTCCTTCCATTGTGTGGATCCTTAGTGTTCAAACTCAGATTGTCAAGCTTACTAAGAATTACCTTTACCTACTGAGCCATCCCCATATATATTCTTTTAAATTCTGGTTTGTGCCAGGTAGTGGTGATAAATGCCTTAGTCCCAGCACTTGGGAGGCAGAGGCAGGCAGATCTCTGTGTGTTCAAGGTTAGCCTGGTCTACAGAGTGAGTTCCAAGACAGCCAAGACTACACAGACAAATCCTGTCTCAAAAACAAAAAGAAAACAAACAAACACAAATTCCGATTTTTTTCTAAGACTGCAGCCTTAGAAATAAGCAAGAAGCACGCACTGACCAGAAAACTGGCAAGACTAGGGAGCTGTATTAGCTACCTTTCCAGGCAAGGTCTGTGTACAAAGAGAGTAGTAACTTACATTACATTTTTAGTTCTTTTTTATTTTACCATATAAGAAATCATCCCTTTTAATCCTCTCAAGTCAGTTTATTATAGTTCATACGTTAATTCAAAGTTCAAAATTCTGAGCTTAGGTTCTGTGGCAGTCCACATAATATGAAGGCTGGATCGTACATATTTAACCTGTAAACTGGAAGGACAGGAATTGTATCTCTCTTGCTATATTCCTTTGCCTAGCATAATATTTAGTGCAGTGTAGACATGTCAATCCTCAAACAGAGCCAAAACTTCCTTGCCTTTGAATATTTTCCCACTTACCACTGGCAAGTCCAAATTCTTCAAAGTGTAGTTTTTTATTCGATAACACTATTCACTAAAAAATTAACAACACGTCTGAATTCGTGCAGTACTTTCTACATGCACCATTTCATCTTATCTCTAGCACGAGAGTAAAGAGCATGATACACTTCTGGTGGCTTCACACCACCTCCCACTTGTGACTTAAGAATCATGGAAAGATGCTGGCAGATCTCAGTCCTAGGCAAGTCTCAGGGTCTTGTTTTCATTCCACCAAATAAGCTCTTGGGAAATAGTGTGTAACCTTGATTACAAAGCACATGATTTTCATTTCTATTTACTAAGTAAAATCACTAAAACTAGTCTATTTCAAATAAACCTAAATATTAAATGAAGATAACCTATAAATTCCTGCCACCTCTAAAGACAGTTCACCAGACATTCTTTATATACAAGCACTAATGTCCTGGAAAGAGTATTCAAACGAGATACATTCATAGTGAGAGGCATTAGAATATTTACCTCAGTCATCAGGATTAACCCTCGATTAAATACCACAAGAAGTCTGTCTTCGTCAGACTCTAATAGTATTCTGAAGGCACTAGAAGAACAGAGAAAGTCCAATTTGAACAGAACAGAACAATTTGGTGATGACGGACAGAAGTAAATAAAACTGACTTGAGCTTCTGTCTTTTCTATCACATCAAAGAAACTGGCTATATCTACTGCTTGTTTTTTAAATATCTTAAAAATTATTTATTTTTATTTCATGTGCATTGGTGTCTCGCCTGCAGGTGTGTCTGTGTGAGAGTGTCGGATCTCCTGGAAATGGAGTCACAGACAGTTGTGAGCTGGGAATTGAACTTAAGCGCTGAGGAGTCTTTCCAGCCCCTTGTTTTTAATGTCTGGGAGACTTTGTCATGTAGCTCAGACCAGCCTCCAGTCTGTGCAACCCTCCTGCCCTGGCTTCTAAGTGGAATTATAAGCATGTACACTATTTCTTAGTAATGCAGAACTGAAGGAGCAGCCCAAGTATGAAATCTAAAAACAGCTGACACTCAACTGTGGGACATTTTAGATTTCCAGATTATTGATGCCCAGCAAATTTTCCAAAATTTTTTTTTAAAAAAAAGTTCTCTCAAATCAGAAACACTCCTACTTGCAAGCACTCTGGGCATGCTAAGGGAGACTCAACCTGAAAAAGGAAATAAAAAATCTTCCCATGTAATTTAGAGGGAAATGTGTCCACTAATGTCTAATCAATTCTTCATCCACAATGGCAACAGAAAGGTAAGATCAGAGTATTTTTAAATTTCAGTATACCAATGCTGCTTTTTTTTTTTTTTTTTTTTTTTAAATAAGGAGTCGGGGCTGGAGAGATGGCTCAGTGGTTAAGAGCACTGGCTGCTCTGGCAGCTACTGACTGTAACTCCAGTTCCAGGGGACCCAAAATCCAATGGCAAAACAATAATGCACATTAAAAAAAAAAATTTAAACAATGAGTTTAATCTCTTCAACTCCTAAATTCTGTATTCCAAAAGCATTCATGAGCTTGGGGAAGAAAGAGAAACATGGGGGGTGGGGGTGGGGTGGGGAGGACAAACCTGAAGACCCTAAGAATAGGTTATGACCACACTATCTGAGTTAATGCTGTGCTACTGCAGACACAACTTGACTCCTTCACTTCCACTGCATGCTTCCTTTATTTAATCAACAAGCAGCAGAACTCCAACACTTCAATGGAAAACGCTGCAAACGATAAACCTTTAGAAAACAATGTCTTCAAACTGAACGCAAAACAGTAAAGAGAGTTCCTCTACACAGATTTGGCAGAAGTGCTTATTTCATTTTGTAGAAAGATTCTGAAGGAGATAGTCTAAAAGAATTTTCTCTTGGGTTCATTAGTTTAATGACAGAGTGAAGACTTCAGGAAAAGAAAGCACACCCCAAACTGTGCTCACTGGAGGACTCAACAAGTCCCCACTTCCCCACGCCTTCTCAGCACTGTAACACACCAGACAGAACTTGACTTCTACAGGAAATAAAGTGTGATTTGTGGCAGTTCTTTTCTAAGTCATTCAGTCAGTTCTACAGCTCGGGACAATTTATTGCACAGATGATTCTATTATTTTGCTAATCCTATAGATAAGAAAGCCAAACAGGGGAAGAAAAAAAAAAAAAAAAAAAAAAAAAAGAAAGCCAAACAGATCTGAGAAAAACAGAAGAGATATTAAGTCAGACTCATCTTAATATACAAAAGCTGTCTCCATAAGTCTCTAGACTGGAACTATCCAAGTAGTCTGATGGATTGTCACAAACATGACCTTCAGATATTAAGGGCTCTTTAAACCCTCAGATCTGATACTAACAAAAGATACACCAATACAAACCAAAAGAAAAAAACTGTTCAAAGTAGGTCAAATTCTTCCTAAGTACAGAAATGTTTCCCCAATAACCTCAGCAAACTTGTAAAGTGGGGAGAGTGGGAAGGAGGACAGAGAGAGCCCCGCTGGTAGAGTGGCTGCTGACATTCATGAGGGGCCATGGGTTTAATCCCAACACTACAAATACACACGAGTGGCATGCAATAGTTATCGTGGAACTTAAGAGGTGGAGGCATGAGGAGCAGAGGTCATCCTTAGCTACATGGTGCAAGTAAAAGGCCAACTCAGGCTTCTCCAGACTCTGTACTGAAAATAATAATAATAAATCATTTTTAAAAGAACAGGCTTTTAGTTATAAATATTAATTATTTTCTCTTTCAGTGCTGAGAGGTCCCATGTTCTCACTTGGAAAAAAAGCCCCCCCCCCAAAAAAAAATCACAAATTATCTTTTTTACCTTATTAAAGTAGTCCAACAAGAGCGGCCATCTAAGCAACGTAAATAACAGCTTATAGTTGTTTTCTTAAACTGTTTAATATCTTCTAATTCTTCTTCTCGCATGTCTGGCCTCTGAGCTATAAACAGCTGCATTAAGTTAAACAGTTCTTCCACAGCCTAAAGGAGGCAAATATGCAAAATGATCATTTTTCAATCTTCTAACATTTAGATTATCTGTTCCCCATTTCTGAATGAATATTCATTAGCCAACTACTAAAACTCATTAGCCAACTATAAAAATCATAGGTTAACCACACTACTAAAGGAACCAGTTATCAAAGTCAGTAATGAAATTACTTAAAATTTGAATACGTTACATACTATCACGTGATAGTCTAACCTTTGACGTTATAAAGCTCATATCTTAGAACCATGTAATCAAATTACTCAAATAAAAACCTCATGTTTTACCATGTTCATGACTTTGTGATGGGCAGTATTCATAACTATCCTGGAGTTAATGCAGCTGCATATGGACATATGATCCTTAAAATTAAAATTCACAAAGATTCAACACTATAGATAAAAGGCTTTTTTTCAGATAAAAGTCTTAATATTGTTTAAAACACTAGCATTTTAAATTCAAAGGTGCATATAGCAATAGGCTGTACTTATCCCCTTTTCCATTCCTATAATAAACAAGAAACCATTAATTTGTTTTAAAGACTTTTAAAAACATGCATTTATTTGGGGGAACGGGGACAAATATGAATGGAAGTCAGAGGACACCTTTCAGAAGTCAATTCTGTCCTTCCACAATGTAGATCCCAGGGATCACACTGAGGCTATTCATCAGGCTTAATGGCAAATGACTTTTCCCTCAAAAGCATCTCACTTGCTTTGTCTTAAAAGATTTTGAACACCTAAACTAAACTTGAATGTTATTTCTGAGACACACCTTTGCATCAACATTTAGAATAATCACTCTAGACTTATGGTTAGTGATGAAATATGGGAATTAATATTTAGTGAAATCATTAGCTGTGATTTTTATGAATTTATTTATACAAATGTGAAGTAATAGTTGAGCTCCTAACACATTTATTAATGAACTAAACTGCATAGCTTTATACTTTTCTCAGCAAAATTTTACAACACAAATTTTCATGAAAATTTCTAATAACTGAGTTCTAAAAAAAAGACAATTCCATCTGACTGACAGAAACCAACTCAAGAGGACAGGCATTTTCGCTCAGGCAACTCTTACTACTGGCATATGCAACTCTGGGTATAACAGTAACTAAGTTAAACACTATTTATGTGAGCCATGATGGAAACAAACTGACTGAAAATAAATACTATCATGATTGATTCAGCCTGCGACAGACACTCTCATCTGTTTCCTTCATTTTCCATCCTTAGCTTTGAACTTTATGATACTGAACGAACATCTTTTCTTTCTTACATTACAAGCAATCTAATTCTTAACTGGAAATTATGCTCTTCTTTCTGGGTAAGAGATTCTAAACTCATTATATGATCAGTGAAGAACATTTTAATCTAATAAAGGACAGTTTACAAAGGAGAGACAAAGGTGAAGCACAGTAAAAAGGAATGATATTACATACAGGGAAAACACAATATGAAACTTAGCAGCACTCTGGAAAGAAAAGGGATAAGGTTGGAACTGTATGTACATAAAAGCTAATGGATCATCCCTCTGAAATATGGAGAAACACCACTGCAGAATACCACTACTAAAAAATTGGTGTAGCTCACACATTACCAAGTATGCAGACCTTGATGACTAATATCTAATTAAATTACATAGACGTCTGTGTTTTTTGCATGCATGTTCATGTGGGAGGCTACAGGTGTCCGTCATATTCCCCTGGAGCTGGAGTTACAGGCAGTTTCAAGCTGTCTGGTGTGAATACTGGGATATAAACTCTGGTCCTTTGGAAAGACAGTATACATGCTTGACTGTGGAGTCCTATCTCTAACCCCTGAATACCTAACTGTAAAATAATACTCCCTAGAGCTATCTTGACCTTTTCAGTAGGCACACATTAAAGATATATTTACAGAACATAAATTTGGGTTGGCAATATTTGCTTAGCATGGTCAAGGTTCTGGATCTGTTCTCCAGCAATGCCAAACAAAAGTTAAAAACAAGACAATATAAAATCACATATTTAAAAAGGTATGTGCCATTGTAAGCAAAACTGTAACGTCAGCCTAAGAAAACAGAACCACTTATTTTATCAATTATGCTGCATTATATAAGGGTATTTAAGAAATGCTAAGTCTTTAAAGATGGTTAGGATGGGGCTGGAGAGATGCTCAGAGGTTAAGGCCACTGAGTCTGATTCCCATCACCCACATGGCAGCTTGCAACCATTTACAACTCCAGTACCAAGGGATTTTGCCCCCTCTTCTGGCTCCAATGGGCACCAGGATTGAATGTGGTTCAAAGACAAAACACTCAAACACATAAGATAAAATTTTAAAGAAAAATATTATTTAAAAAAAACAAACAAGGCCAGGCAGTGGTGGCCTTTAATCCCAGCACTCGGGAGGCAGAGGTAGGCAGATCTTTGTGAGTTCGAGGCCAGCCTGGTCTCCAAAGTGAGTTCCAGGAAAGGCGCAAAGCTACACAGAGAAACCCTGTCTCAAAAAAAATCAAAACAAAACCAAACCAAACAAACAAACAAACAAACAGGTTGGGAGGCAGGTGTAGCTCAGTTGCTAAGCACATGAACACAAGCATGGGTTCAATTCCCAGCAATGAAAGACAAACTGAGTGAATGATTAGACTATTCTGTATTTAATCATTTCTTAAATGGGGAAAAATGTACTGCTAGCTAAGCTCAGGAAACAGATATTAAAAGTACTGAGTGTACTCACTCCAGGGTATTGGCTGGCATGTGGTGTAAGGTTCTTAAAGGCCCACTGGATGTTCTGGTGAGAAGCCAGTTGTCGAGTGAACGCAGGCGATTGCTCACAGCAGAGCCTCAGAATGCCGTAGTAGGCAGGCAGCATCCCACGGTTAAAAAGCACCACATCCTGATCATCATGGTCAGCAAGGATGTAATTGAAGGCAATGTTCTTGGTTACCACTGGGTTTTGAACAATAAGGCGGATATTCTCTGGACAGTCAGCACACACATTGTACCAAAATGAAAGCAAAGCCTGTTTATTGTGATTTGTAGCTATTGCTGGCTCAGAAAGCTTAGGCTGGAAAAGGTTCCACAAATCCATGAAATATGTGGAAAACATCAGCTTCTCAGTTTTGGAAATTAAACAGTAAGTCATAAAGCTAAAATAGGGCACTAGCTTTGTAGTGCCATGAACAGCAGCATCAACATAAAGTTTGGCTCTTGAGAGCAAACCAAGGAGCACGTTGTAGACCTGATGTAGGACTACTGTTGTGTCTGGACTGAGTGGAAGGTCACGGGTTGGGATGTGCAAAGACCTTGTTGACCGGAACATCTGGCGGAATGAATTGCTTGGTATAAGGGACACCAGAAGATAAGCTGCAGCTATAAAATGTAAAACAAAACTGTCAGATCCTTGTAAGATTTAAGTAGACTGAAGAGCAGTTATTAAACACAAAACCACTCTTCCCTTTATCAATAAAAATGAATAAAAATTAAGGGACATGACATCTCTTAAATATCCTTCTGATTTACCTTTGGTCCAGGAGAAAGATTCCCACAGGATAACGGAGGTAGAACCTTCCTGCCACTGCCACTGCTGTATTTTAAGTGGCCACACTAATCACCATCACAGAAACTGTTGTTCTTTTTATTCGGAGACAGACACTCATGCTACTCAAGCTAACCCTGAATTCCTGATTCTCTTCCTGAATCTCTTAAGTGCTGGCTATCAGAACTAGTTTTCAACCTATTTGTTCAGGTTTTCCACAATGTAGAATTCTCCTTCCTTATAATCTATTTTTCCTAAGAAATAGTATGACTTAAGAAAGAGAAAAAAAAAAACCCAAAAACAAACAAACCCAGCATTTAGAACAAAAAGGCCTACCATAACATACTTGATACCACTGAATCATTTAATGTTTTAGGTCTTAGATCAGGTGTTACTTTACAAACACCCTAGTAAGTTACTTGGTAATAATTTAAAGATAATGCCATGTAACCCACTTGATAATACGTAATACGTCTGCCCCTGATAGACACCAGTTCTCGAGAGTCCCTGCCCACTTTCAGAGAGAAAGAGATGCACGCTCTGTGTGGCGCAGGCCCCTACGTGCCCCCTTCACTGCTACAGGATGTCAAGGGCTGGGATTAAAGGCACTAACTGGCTACAGAGTCTTTTTTTTTTTTTTTTTGGTTTTTCGAGACAGGGTTTCTCTGTGTAGCTTTGCGCCTTTCATGGGACTCACTTGGTAGACCAGGCTGGCCTTGAACTCACAGAGATCCGCCTGGCTCTGCCTCCCGAGTGCTGGGATTAAAGGCGTGCGCCACCACTGCCCGGCGCTACAGAGTCTTTGAAAAGACTCATTTTTGAGGTTCCTCCCTGCTTCTCAATGAAACTGTTTGCTCCTTCTTCCTTGCCAAAAGTCTTCTAAACTAGAACTTAGAGACTCCCATGTTACACATGTCATTAAGCCTATTATCATCATTCACTGATTAGATGATTCTATCTGCACAAGCTAAGAACTGAGCTGGATTATCAGGTCTTGTTTAGTAAGTACTATGAAACTTGGAAGAAATCGACTTCCACTGCGACACAGTAAGTCTTCAACTTTTGGGGTATTTTGTTTGTTTTGTTGAGACTGGGTTTCTCTGCATAGCCTTGGCCATTCTGGATATCAGTATGTAGATCAGGCTGGCCTTGAATTCACAGATATCTGCTTGCCTCTGCCTCCCAAGTACTGATACTGACAGTACGCCATACCTTACCTATTTTAATACTTGGTGACTCAAGTTTTCTTTTCTCAACGTTCAGTTATTTGTTAAAGCTATTTTGTGGTTTTTATAAGTCCTTTAGTTTTTTTTATTTATGTTATTTGAATTGTTATTTAAAACTATCATTCTTTTCAAATATTTGGACACTATTAAAAGCACTTTCTTTTTTCAGTTTTCATGGCTTTAAAATTTTTTTCCCCCTGGTTTTTCGAGACAAGGTTTCTCTGTTGTGGTGCCTGTCCTGGATCTCACTCTGTAGACCAGGCTGGCCTCAAACTCACAGAGATCCACCTGCCTCTGCCTCCTGAGAGCTGGGATTAAAAGCTTGTGTCACCACCACCCAGTTGTACTGCTGTAATTTTTTTTTTTTTTTTTTTTTTTTGGTTTTTCGAGACAGGGTTTCTCTGTGTAGCTTTGCGCCTTTCCTGGAGCTCACTTGGTAGCCCAGGCTGGCCTCGAACTCACAGAGATCCGCCTGGCTCTGCCTCCCGAGTGCTGGGATTAAAGGCGTGCGCCACCAACGCCCGGCATTACTGCTGTAATTTTTAAAATAGTACTTAACAATTTGTTTCTTAACTGAAGGCTTTTGTTTTAAGAGACAGGGTTTGCTAAGCTGCTCAAATGGTATTTTAAGAGTAATCCTTCTGCCTCAATCACTGAGACTACAGGACTACAAGCAGCATACTACCATGTCGGGATCCTCAATGACAGGTTTAAAAGTAATGTCATTGGCCATGCCTACTTTGGACAAATGACTTATAGGCAAGTCCTGAAATGCCATTACAAAACTTTGAGGGAGGGGACATATTTTTCCTAAAGGATCTTTGTGGGTTTTGTTTTTCATTTCAGACAGGGTTTCTCTTTGTAGCCCTGGCTGTCTTGGAACTTGCTCTGTAGACCAGAGTGGCCTCAAATTCAGAGATCTGCCTGCCTCTGCCTCCCTAATGCTGGGATTAAAGGTGTGCGCCACCACCACCTGGATTCTTAAAGGATCTTGGCACAAACTGCTATGGCCTTTTGTGAGAGTAGTATTACAGTATCAGTACTATGTAGAAGAACTCATTTCCCACAGTACTATCATGAACATCAATGTAACATCTGGCTAAACAAAACTTAAGGGACTGTGAGGTTAAAGTATGTAAGGGAAAGCAAGATTGTCTAATGACAATCCATGGGGTAACATCCACTGAAAAGCCTCTCTCTCAAATAAACATCTGACTTAAGACAGGTGCCACACACAATTCCTATATCACTCTCACTAAGTTTCTACAACCATTAACATCTATTATAATCATGCTAAATAATTATGACTAAGGAACCAACAAAGGCTAATTACTATTTACTCTACTCCTTAAATCTCACTGATTTGTGCCCCATGGTGCTTTTGTTTGCCTCCAGGATCCTGTCTAGATATACACCATTTTAATTAGCATCTCCTTAAGCTCGTCTTGGTTCCACAGTTTCTCAGACTCCTTGTCTTTGATAACTGGGGTAGTTCAGAGTGTCTCTCAAAGCGAGGTTATCTGAGGTTTATGATGGTTAAGCTTGGGGCTAGGGGTTGGGAAAAAAGACCACAGACTGCAGCATGTCAGACGTGCACTCTTAGGAGCCCTGACCACTTGCCTGATAGTCAGCTTCCTTCTCACACTCCTCCTTTCTACATTTTAAGTCCATCACTAACCTTCTACCAAGGAGAAGGTTGTCCACCTCCTGGGGAGCAGACACATTATTCAGTCTTCTCTTTGACGGACATGTTTATCTTTATTTGCTGACCTGGGTAGTGCCTGCATGTATGTCTGTGCACCAGCTGGTGCCTGGTGCCAGCTGAGGCCACAAGAGGTTGTCAGATCTCCCAGAACTTGAGTCACAGGAGGGTGTGGCCTGCCACATGAGTGCTGGGAATCAGCATGAACTTATATTTTGGATTAGGACACAGAGTGTTATATTACTTGTTACTGGAATTGTGGTTTTAGCAACTGAAGTTCTAGTTCTGTGTGCCTTAGACAAGGCTACATTATTTAGTATATGGAGCACTTCTTCACTTAATACACTGTTCTCATCTTTAAGGCACCAGCTCATCTTGATTATTACCTGCCCTAAAATTGATCTTTTCTCTAAAGAGCCATGAATTTGTATTTTATTGGGAAATGGTATTTAAAAACAACATCTGGATATGAGATGTGCTTCTGACTTCTGGCCCTCTCATCTGGGAAACAGCATTTCATTGACTGAAGAAATTCCCAAAATTAATTACTTTGACTTCATTTCTTTGAACTAACAAAAGTGAATACACTGTTTATTAACAAAGAGTTTTCTGTCTCGTAAAATGTCTTTTTTGCGGTATGTCCACCTGTCTTCCAGTAATTACTGTTCATTCTCTAATGACTTGTACACAAAAGATGTATATTACTTAACTCTCCTAATTACATCCATGATTTCTGTCTTAATTAATATTTTAATCTTAGCCTTTAATCAAGAGTTACTTTGCTTTATTTTATTTTATTTTATTTTATTTTATTTTTTTTTTTTGGTTTTTCGAGACAGGGTTTCTCTGTGTAGCTTTGCGCCTTTCCTGGAGCTCACTTGGTAGCCCAGGCTGGCCTCGAACTCACAGAGATCCGCCTGGCTC
This sequence comes from Peromyscus maniculatus bairdii, assembly GCF_049852395.1. Taxonomy (NCBI): domain Eukaryota; kingdom Metazoa; phylum Chordata; class Mammalia; order Rodentia; family Cricetidae; genus Peromyscus; species Peromyscus maniculatus. Next base: position 25,707,566 of record NC_134861.1, on the reverse strand, counting down.
TGCCTCCCGAGTGCTGGGATTAAAGGCGTGCGCCACCAACGCCCGGCTTATTTTATTTTATTTTTTTTTTTCAAGACAGTGTCTCACTATGTAGCTCTCTCTGGCTTTCTTGGAATCAAGAGTTACTTTTAAGAAGGAATTTTCTCATCTTCTCCTTTCTTCAGTAACACTTAAAAACAAAACAAAAATACAGTAGATACTCATAGTATCACGATTTTCAAATACTAAAAAAAACTGGCCTTTTATGATACCTCTCACAATAATGAGTATTATCACTGAGTTACCTCCACCCCCCCACCCCACAAAAAAGCCCTAAAAGTCAAACCAACAAACAGTAAAACAAACCTAAAGTTTGGAACAATAAATAATTAGCTAAATTTTAAACATTTGACTTACAAGTCCTGACTCTAGGATAATTGTGAGCCAAAAGAAACCGCTCGACCCAATTTTCCATATTCTGAAGGACCCAGCTGTGTGCCAGCTTATTTCGGGGAGTCTGCACTGCCAGCCAGTCCAGACACTGAGAAGGGTTGTACTCAATAACCTACGAACGAAATGACAAGAGCAGGGCATAAGGCAGCAGAATGTGCAGTTGATTTTCACTTTCTTTTGGTAAATGTCAGTAAGTAATCAGGTAATGTTTCTTTTTACACTTTGTTTATATAAGTGTTCTGCCTGCCTACAAGCATATATATGTGCACCATGTGTGTGCCTGTTCCTGAGGAAGTCAGATCCCCTGGAACTAGTTATATGAGTAGTCATGAGCCACCACGTGGGTGCTGGAAATTGAACCTGGGTCCTCTGCAAGAACAAGTGTTCTTAACTACTGGGCCATTTCTCCAGCCACCATTTTTTTTTCTTTTCCTTTAAACTAGTTTTTACAGAAGTTTTACTCATGATTTCCTACTATGCTCAAAGAGCAGGAAAAGCTCAGGAAAATTTGTTGCTAGTTCACGAAATTTAAAATAACCCAGGACAAACAGGAGAATCCAATAGACTTGGTAAGTTTATTAATTTACTTAAACATATCTTTGTTGGTGATATGACTTAGTGATAGAATACTGGAATAGCATGAACTAAATCCTGGATTTTATCCCCAGCATTGACAGAGGAGAAAGCCCTTTTAATTTTCTAGAGTTTCTCATCTGTTTTTTTCTTATTCTATGTCCAAACTACTACTAGTACATGAGAATGTAAAAGAGCTCACTAAATTGCTATGAAGATTCTTTTCATGGGAATGGGAAGTGTAGTTATCTAGAGCAGTGGATGGCAATCTCTGGACTGTAGGCTAAATTCTGTGGCTGTTTATGCTCTCATTTTATTGGGACATTGCCAAGCTTACTATTTATTGCCTCATGGATGGCTTTTAGGTTACAGAAGCATGAAATGTGTAATCTTAAACATTTGGCATTTGGCCCCATAGAAAAAGGGTTACTAAACTCTGACCTAGAGCTTTTCCAGTCCTCACCAAGAAATCTGTTCTGACAGCAATGATTCTGGAAGAAAAGAAGTAGTATTTAACATTTCTTTTACCTGTATCAACTGGTAAAACCACTTGGTTTTATATTTCTGGGGCTTTTAGCTGCTATATGGAATTTCCCTTGAGGAAGATTATTCTTAATTACAACTTCATACTGTTTGAAGTCATTTGATTCAAAGAAGAAACAGAAATGTAAGACGGTGGTAACTGTACAAAAAAGGGGGTGGGTGTGAAATATCTGTACCTTCCACTCAATATTGCTATATTTTGTTTTGCTTTAACTAAAATTACTCTGAAAAAATTAAAATAAACAGAGGACAACAGGAAAATCTCTGGGAGAATAAAAGACTTGAAGCATGTACTTCAAGACTTACCTCCCATATCCTCTGCAGAATGTAAGATGCAAAGGGAGGCATTCCTGGAGGTCCCCCAGCAAATTCCATTAGCATGGTCAACAATTTAAAGAAAGGGTTCGCTGCCTGTAAGACACATGCATCTTTGTGAGACACACACTCTTCGCCTCATTTAGATCTGTTCGGCTGAGCAGGCTGAACTCAGTAAGCACTCCCGCATATGAACGTCCACCACCATAAAATGCCCCATCAGTTACAAGATACAATCAATTACACAGAGGCAACATTGAATAGATTATTCTGGATGTCAAATGTACTTAGCAAGAAAGTTATTCAAGATTTTCATTTGTTTATAAATTGACAACTAACCATTTTATATATTTATGGTATAGGTAACATTTTGAAATGTATATACACTATGTAATGGCTAAATACAGCTAATTAACATGTTATCTCACATATTTATCTTGTTTTGTAGTTTAAAACACAAATCTATTCTCAAAGCATTTTTCAAGTATGCAGTATGTTAGTTGCTATAGTTCAAGATTGTAAAAGCAGTCTCTGGAATTCACTTCTCCTGTCTTAATTTTCAATAAATTTTATCAATGAGAAACAAGTATGTTTTATTGAAAACCTCATATTACTTCCTGTAGAAACTTCTGATTCCTAAAGAAAGTACTTTATTTTGATCTTGAACATGAACTACAGTAGCTACCGGCTTCTATTTTTTATGAAAAATGACCTTTTTTTGGAGGAGGGTGAAGGGAAGTGGGGTTTGAGATGGGGTCTTTCTATGTAGCTCTGGCTGTCTGAGAATTCACTACAAAGACCATACTGGCCTTGGACTCACAGAGATCCACCTTCTTCTGTCTCTTGAGTGCTGAGATTGCTAAATGCTTCTATATAATAAAAATACTAGCCCGGGCGATGGTGGCGCACGCCTTTAATCCCAGCACTCAGGAGGCAAAGGGAGGCAGATCTCTGTGAGTTGGAGGCCAGCCTGGTCTACAAAGGGAGTTCCAGGAAAGGCACAAAGCTACACAGAGAAACCCTGTCTCAAAAAAACAAAACAAAACAAAAACCCAAACAAACAAACTCATGATTCTGTACTGTGTCATCCATATATTATTCCACATATACAGAGTTCTGGATAGTTTATGATATACCCTTAAAGCCAAACAACTTTGAAGCTTGGCATACAAGTAGCACTCTGATACACTGAATTTACATGTACAAATTCATATTTAGTTGGAGAATTATATTTGCAATAAAAAGAGAATTAAATGTAAGTTCAAATTATATACATATTAGCACACTCTCACATACCTCAGGGGTCAACTTTGCTATTGAAGTGAAAAGCATAGATACAATCTGAAACAGAAAAAGCAGGATTTCAGAATATTCTTTTAAAAATTATCAAAAGAGTTGAAGACTGCTTTTAGTACTTACATGTTCTGCAAGTCGGTTATTGTATCGACACAGGCTAAAAATTAGATTACAAGTTTGTCTTATATTGATGCCATCACGAATATGTTGAAATAAGAAGGGAAATCCCTGTTAAAAAGAAAAGTTGTTCATTTAAGAACTGTTACATTATTCTTAGAATGAGTAAACTGTTTAATATTAGTCAAGGTATTACCTTTCCTCCTGTTAATGCAGCCATGTCAGTCTGTGACAATGTCAAATGCCTACAAGAAAATATTAGTGGAAATAAATCTTTTCCATGTGTACTACTTTGTAGCTATTAACAGCATGACATGCATGAAACCTGTCAACTCTATTATAACCGTATCAACTGCCATCATAAAATTTGGGGGAGGGAAGTGTTTGATGGCTAGATTTGCTTGCTAAGCATCTCAGGTAATTTTCCAAGATTGGAATATTTTCAAGTCTACTTTATTTCCATTTCATTAAATCAATAGAATTAGTATATTAAAATGCTAGGATGGGTCTAATTTTATTTTAACAGCTGTTTTTCTGACATGTCTTTAAAATAAAATGAAATTCTAAGAAATATTAGTTTTACCACATAATTTAAAGTTAATACATGTAACTTACACAAAAATTCAGATGTATTAAAAAAAAATAGGATAGCGTCAAGTATCCCATCACTCAAGTTCAAATTTACCCAAATCTTAGCCAATCCTGTTTCACTTTTACCAACAGCCATTCAATATGTATTATTCTGAGGCAAATTCCAGGTATTTTATCATTTAATCCATAAATCTCAATACATATCTCAGGTGAATTTCAAAAAACATAACCATAGTACCATTATCCATGCCTAGAGTAAAGCAACAAATCCTTACTATCTTACAATACCAGTGTACAAATTATCTAAGGTGTCTAAAAAATATGTTAGTTAATTTGTTTCAATCTGGATCTGAATGAGTCTTTTGTTACAATTGGTTTTAATGTCTTTCAAACTTTTACTCTACTGGTTTCCCTTGGCACTTCACTGCAACTTATCCATTGAAGAGAGCAGCTTGTTTGTCCTGGAGAGATTCCAATATTTAGGCTTTGCTAATTGTATCCTGATGGTGCTGTTTTATCACATTCCTCTGCTCCTGTAAAATGGTAGGCAGATCTAAAGACTTGATTAGATCTACGCTTCGCTTTGTAATCAAGGGTGTTTTTGTAGGTGGTGATGTGGACTTTCCTCAGGGAGACACATAATGACTTTTTCCACCAGTGATGACCTTGGAAGCATTATTTCACTTAGGGTCACAAGAGAGTGATTTTCTAATTCCAACACTCCTTGTTCATTTATTAGTTGAAACAGCTCTGTATTGATGAACTTTCCCTCATCCACCACTCGGTCGACATGAACTTTTATTTCATGCAGGTAAGATAAACATCCTTTACACCATTTCCTTTCCAGTTTTCAAAATAAAGATTGGATTTCTCAGTATATTTCAAAGGTTGCCAACAAGTTTTTCAAATTTTCTTTTACGGTATCATTCTGAGCTTATCAATGTAAACATCTTGATGTGTTTTACATTCCATCACAGTTATTCTTACTTTTGATGTATACCTTGTCCAACATAAAATCGACAGTAACTCCTAAAGTACACTGATGAGTTCTTTCAACATGACCCCAGAGGAGTCTATTTCATCTCTGTGCTTCTTAAAAGAAAAAACATTCCAATATTCTCACTCATTTCTTGCCCAGTACCTGAGCACATAATACTTTCAGAATAATTCTAATTATATTAGCAACAACATGATTATTAAGACAGCTTAAAATAATTTTGCAATTACTCCTGGTCCTTCATACACATCCTGTTAGAAACTGACAGTTAGCATGTTCTTTAACTCCTCTCAGTGGCTGTATCACCCCCACTGTTGATTTAAGATACTGCTGCTTCTTAAGTACTCACTTATAATTACACAAAACATTGACAGTATTTGAAAGCTAAAGCTACAAAACAAAAATTTCGTTTAGTTTTGTCAAACTTCCATTTCTGTACCTTCCACCTTGTTTTCTCTCAAAATCATATTATTGATGATTTGATTTATAGTTAATTCTTGATATTTGATTAGTCACATCCTATGAAACCGCACAAACAATGAATTACCAAAAACCAAATCATCATTGCTACGGAAAGAAAACAGAACGGGGCCCCTGGGAACATGCTGTCACATAGTTATCAATTGAGCAATACAGTACCATATTTTACAGGTGTTTCTGTTTAATGACACCTTATTTAATATGTATGATTGGTTAATTAACATTGAACTTACAGCCAACAGTATTAGACTCATGCCTGAATGAAACTTTACTCTATTCATTTCCACTGAGGACACCACAGCCTTCCTTAGCTCAGGAACACTGAACAGCACGTCAGCACTGCTCTGGGGAACCATTGGGACAGTGACATAACCAAAGGAAGAGCACAGGTATGTTTAAATGTGGCATACAGCATGAACGTACATTTGTTTACAACAGGAAATCAAAACAGGACAGCACATCACTGCCTTGTTTGACCTCAGCTGGGAAAGCATGTGCCAGGAAACTCCAAGTTTTCACCGTTCTAAATACATATGTGTCTGTGGATAACTGAAAGCTCCTCACAGTACTGATTTTCTGGCATTACAGATAAATTGAGTAAGTGTGTGACTTTGAACGAAGATTGGCTATATACACATACATTCTCTTTCCTGGTTTCCCTTTTCCTAAAAGTAACATAACACATACAGTCTTCCCTGCCTTGGCTTTTGGAGGGAGGAGAGGAAAAGGGAGGATGTGTGTATAATAAAGATTTCTACATGGTAACAGAGATGAATTCCACATTTCATTAAGAAAAAAAACAACAAACAAAAAACAAAACTACAGTGGACTTGAGCAGACTCCTTGATTTCTCAATGACTTCTGGTGTACATTTGGCCGTCTCCAATTCTGTGGTACTAGAAACGGTGTTTTAAGAAATACCTCTCCACATACAGCTTTCTGTTTGGGGGCAGATCCCTGGAGTAGGTTGCTGGGATAAAGAATGAATGTCCATTTAATTTTGCCAGAGATTTGACTACAGACTTCTTCAATAGCTGTTTCTAGCACGACTCAGACGAGTTAGATAGAAAGGACTGAAATTCGTGAGCCACAAGAGTTGAAGTGATATTATTATTTTAAAAGATTTATGTAATAAAAACCGAAGTGATAAAACAATTATGTATAAAGAATAAAACCAAACACGCTGTAAGCATTTTGAATGTTGAAACATTTCACCTTTCTGAGCGAGACTGTTCAACCAAAAGAGCAACTAAAGCTATCATCTTTTCAAGGGCAGCGGGTCTGTATTTTTCTTCTGCCAGAGAGAGTATATCTTCTTCTTCTTCCTCTTCTTCCCCTTCTTCCTCTGACAGGACTTCAACTTGAGGCTAAGCGGAACAAAATTCAATTTTAATTTGCTATTAATCTTAATATCATACTGAAAACAGCTAGCTTATTTTAATAGAACTATCAGAAAGATATGGCAGGAACATGTATTAGGAAAATCATTCAAAGGTCAAACTAACTTGATACAGCATAAAAGACAATCAAGACACTTTTAGATAAGTTGGAGGAACTATACAGAACAACAGTTCTCAAAATTATTGATCCTAGATAAATCCACTAATAACTTTTGTCTTATTGGAATCAAGCTCTTTGGATGATTAATCAAGATAAAAAATTGTGAATATGATAAAACAGTATTTCTTACTGAATACAAATGCCAGTCACACATATGAAAGACATCTTATTTTGTAGTTTCTAGGTAACTTAAATAGTAGATATTTCAAAGAGATATTCACTCGGGCTCTGAAACTCAAGAGACTATCAGGAATGGTAGTACTCAAGGCTAAGACATGAGAGATTATTAAGTCTGAAATTAGTCCAGGACACATAACAAGATCCTGTCTTGATAACAGAGGAAAGAAGGAAGGAAAAAGAAAAGCAAGAAGAAAAGCAGTCAAAACAGGTAGCCACACAGGCTGGTACCGGATCAGAACCAACACATGAACTTTAAGAGACAGCATCGTGGTTTTTTGAGACAGTTTCTCCATGTAGTTTTGGTGCCTGTCCTGGATCTTGTTCTGTAGACCAGGCTGGCCTCAAACTAAGAACCGCCTGTCCCTGCCTCCCGAGTGCTGGGATTAAACGCGTGCGTCACTGTCGCCCGGCACATCATGGTTTTTAAGAGACTTTTCACTCAGCAGTCTGACTACGGATCAAAGCCCAACTTACTGTGATCTAAAAGAAGTGAAATTCTCTAAGCTTCAACTGCCTCATCTGTATTATGGAGATACAAACTGTACTTCTCTCTTAAAAATATGAGAAGGGTTAAATGAGATATTACACATAGGTCATAAAACCCAATGGTTAAGTTATGACTACTAGAATGAAGTCTACTTGCTTTGCTCCACATCTATAAATGAAACTTAACACTCCACTTGTTTTTTGACTTGGTATATGCACTAAAGTAACAGTACCAAGACCAATAAATGTAGCACCCTTATGTTACCACACAAGCAGACAAAAGGATCCCGTGTAATGTGAACTACAGAAGCCTGGCCTCTGGTGCACTGATACACAACAGAACTGTACTTACATTTTCAGGTCCTTTGGTTCCCATATAGAAATGCACCATTGTAGATATGGCTTGCAATGAAAGCAGAAACTGGCTCTAAAAACAAGTGATTTAAATTGTTTAATAAAAACGAATTGGAAATGCTAAAAGGGTAAATAATTCAAGTGAATAAAAATCAGCCTCACCTCTTCTTCACCCATCTTGGCAAATTCATAAAGGAAAGCAAAATACTCTGTCAGGTGTTTGCTGTGAGGCTTGACACCATGTTCCATAATTAAGAGCAGAGTCCGAACAAAGCGAGTGACACACGAACGACCACCAATGTCTTCTACTGAGGCGTCCATATCATCTGACCTGAAACACACACACCTTAGAGCACACAGGAAACCTGCAGACAGACACTGTCTGCAACCAAACTACTTTTTTTGTTTTTTGTTTTGTTTTGAGATAAGGTCTGGTTGTACGGCCCTAGCTGGCCTGGAACTCGCTTTATGGATCAGGGTGACCTTGAACTTGTAAGGATTATAGCCTGCTTCTGACTCCTAAACGCTGGGATTAAAGGCGTGCACCGCCATGCTAGGAGAACATTTTTTAAAACTCCAACTTACATCCTTTCATTTTGTGAAACAAATACTAACTTCAATAACGTAAGTAGTTATGTTTCTATTACTGAGACTAAATCAATCCATTAAATGTTAGTTGTTGAGAATCTTAAAGAGGCACTTAATTAAAAATTCAACAAACAGTATTCCTTTCTTAACATGTATTATTAGAGACAAATATCTTCTTATGGATACTTTAAGAGTCTGTTTTTCTACAAGGACTTCTTACCCGTCTTCCATTCCTGGTTGTAGATAGAGATGAGCATGCACAGGTCTCAATCTCTGAATCACATGGATACATAAACGCTGAAACATCTTTAAAGGAGAAACTCACATTAGGTAACAGACACTACAGTGGCATGTCTAGGTGTCATGTTAGTATACAGGAGGCAGAAGCATGAGGACTGCACGGTTGAAGCCTCTGGGCCTCTTGGCGTAATCTGAGGATCAACAGGGAGAGACTGCAGGCCTGGTCAATGGTGAGTGAACCTATGCACCAAGGCCCTGGGTACAATTCCCCAGCACTAGAAAATCATTTATAAAAATTCAGCTTTATGATAAGAGAGAAAACTCAAACTACTGGCTTCAGTAATTTAAATATCAAACATAAAAGCTTTATGACCTTTTCTCAGCTGGTGCATATGTGTTGGGGAAGATACAATGAAACTGAGACCCACACATATCAACTAAGAGAAATACAATGGTGCAGCCTCTGTGGTAAAATGAAAAAATGTTAAATGTATGAATGAATATGTGACTAGCAATCCCCTTTTAAGTACATACCAAAACAAAATTAAAATACAGATCAAAATAAAACCTTATAGGCAAATGGCTATATTCGCATCCAAAGTAGTCAGAAAGTAGCACTAGAGCTGGATGTGGAGCCCCAGCACCCTAACACTGGCATTCTATAGGCAGAGATGGGAGGACTGCTGCAAATCCCAGGCCAGCCTGGTCTGCCCAGTGAGTTCCAGGTCAGACTCTGCTCAATAAGTAGACAAACAAAAAGTAGAATCTCAAATATTCATCCAATGAATAGATAACCACAACATGTTAATGCAGTCCATGGAACACTTGCTGGTGTGTGTGTGTGTGTGTGTGTGTGTGTGTGTGTGTGTGTAGTATGGATAGGACACTTTTCTCTGTTTGTTAAGAACAAGTATCACTGTAGCCCACGTTACTCTCAAACTCACGGTAATTCTAACTAAGCCTCCTGAATGCTAGGATTAGAGGCATGAGCTAACTAAGTCAAGCCAGTCATGAAGGAGAACACCATGACTCTATATAAAATGCTGGAAACAGGCAAATCCATAAAGATGAAAAGCAGAACAGTAGTTTTAAGGGGTCGAAAGCATGAGGACACAACAGGGGAAAACCACTAGAGATTCCTTTGGAGGTGATGGATATTTCTGAGAGAATTTTACAGAATAAGACTTATATCAAGACTATACAGTCTATAGCTCATTACTAGAAAAATTTCTGACTACATAGAATACTGCTAATACCTACAATAAAAGAAATATCCTTTAATAACAATTGGCAAGTGGCATGGTTGAATTAAGTTTTGGATACACTAAACATGAATATAAACCAATGTTTAAAAATTCAATGAATAAATTTTCTAATGATTTAAGAAAAAAAAGATCCATTTGGCAATTCAGACTTTGGCACAAGAATACATTTACCCTATTCATGTAGTGCTGTAGGTCACTACAATACTCTAGGTAGACTCTAGAAGGAAGAGAAAAGCCAGCAGGAATTGCTGGTCTTACTATATAAAGGATTAAGTTCCTGTCACTGTTAAAAGAGCTGATGGAAACAAAGCAAGTGACTTCTAGTATAGAGACAGAGCTTTGCCAATCATTTTCAATGCCATTTATAGGCCAGTTTAGAATAAACTGAAAGCCACTTCTTTTTTAGAGATATCCTTCCTTACCTGTCTCACAATTTGATTAGGACATTTAATTAGTATCTGCATTGGCCACCAGTCATCATCAGCCATGCGGTCTAAAAACCACTGTAAGAAAACAGAATATGATTTAATATTCACACAATACTTGTTAATTTGATTTAATATTCACACAATACTTGTTAAGATATTTACTTGATGATTTTAACTTCTTACCAAAATGACTTGTCTAATTGTTACAAAATCTTAATTCTAAAATACTAAGGATTACTTCATTATAGGTCTCCACAGACACCATTTCATTATTGTACACGAAGGCAATCTGCAGTACTTAGAGAAAAGGAACACACAGTGGCATGGAGACAGAAAGTAACTGGGATAGATAAAGGTAGATTTAAGAGAAATGTAAAGTGTAGATCCTGTCCTAACTTCATTTCAAACCAACTGAGAACAGCTTGTTGGTAACACAGGAAACTAAGCACAGAATCAGTATTTGCTCAGAGTAAAGAAACTATTTAATTCCAATCAAAGACACTGAGTTATGGCTACAGATTTTTTTAGAGTTCACATTTGTCAGTCATATATACTGAATATTTATTATTAAAATATATAAAGCTGGTGTAGTGACACATTCCTTTAATTCCAGCACTTAAGTGGTAAAGGACAATGGATCTCTAAGTTTAGGAATGGAAAATTAATTCCTCTTTGTGGAAGCTGGGAAGCAGGAAAAGCAACCTTTCATTTTGACTTTTCCCCATATTCTATTTAAAAATTTTATGAAATTTCTGGTGATCAGGTGATCAGGTTCTCATTCATTCTCTCTCTCTCTCTCTCTCTCTCTCTCTCTCTCTCTCTCTCTCTCTCTCTCTCTCTCTCTCTCTCTCGGTTTATTTATTTATTATGTACACAGTGTTCTGCCAGCATGTGTCCCTGCAGGCCAGAAGAGGGCACCAGATCTTATTACAAGTAGTTGTGAGCCACCATGTGGTTGCTGGGAATTGAACTCAGGAAGAGCAGCCGGTACTCTTAACCACTGAGCCATCTCTCCAGGCCCAGGTTCTCTTTCTGTACTGCTAAAATTTAAAATTACAGGAGGATAAAAGAAAGCAAAAGTCTTCAACTAATTTCATCTTTTACGAACTATGCCACTATTTCCCATGTCTGAAAAAGAAGCAAAAACTTGCATATTCTTTTCTGGTTGTCAATAAAAGATTATATTATTTATTTTTTTGTATTATATTTTATGTGCATTGGTGTTTGGCCAGCATGTATGTCTGTGTGAAGGTGTCAGATTTTGGAGTTACAGACAGGTGTGAGCTGCCATGTGGGTACTGGGATGCAGCTGGTGCTCTTTAACTGTTGAGCCATCTCTCCAGCCCCCAAAGGTTATATTGGGACAGCACTTCAGGTCTCATTGTCTATTAGTATCTCTAGGGACTATGGGGAGGAAATAAAAGTGGGCATAAGCTGATGTACCAGGACACACAGGAGAAAGTTCTCTCCTCCCATCTTTATGTGGTTTCTAGGGACTGAATTCAGGTCTGGAGGCTTTGTAGCAAGTGCCATGAGCCATCTTGCTAGCTCCTAAATATATTATTTTATATTAAAATTCAAAGTAGTTAACAGCTTGGTATGGTGGTGCACACCTATAATCCCAGGATTCAGGGGCTGAAGACAAGGTAGTTGTCTTTATTTCAAAGGCAGCAAAAGATACACAACAGAACAAAAACCAAACAATCAATCAAATAAACAAAACAAGTTAAGTGAGGGGCAGGAAAAATGGAAAGATTTTGGCTCAAGTGAGCAAACTTCTGGTTATAGGAGGAATAAATTCTAAGAGCACTAAATACAGCACAGTTAATTGATTATTAACACTGAATTGTTCACTTGAATTTGCTGAGAGTATATCTTAAATATCTTGATTCACATACAACACAAATAGTATCTACATGGTATCAATTTATATTAATTTGATTGTGGAACATATTTACAATGTACATATGTATCATAAATCATTATATTTTACATCTTGGTTGTGTTGTACACTTTGTATTTATCAATTATACCTCCAAGCTAGGGGACACAAATTGAACTAAGACGAACAAGGGTAAAGGATTATCTGGGGATGAGAGTTGAGCTCAGTGGTAGAATATCTGACTCAAAACACAAGCATCAGTCAGGCATGGTGGTGCGCACCTATAACCCCAGGACTTCGGGGACAGAGAAAGACAATTCTCTTGTTAGGAGGCAGTCTTACTACGTAACTCAGGCTACCCCTGAACTCACCATATATACATGAACATGTGGTGCAGACTGGCTTTAACACATGATTATCCTGTTTCCCCACCTGTGTACTGGGATTACTGTTCTGTAGGATCACGCCCAGACGGAAATGTGTTTTATACTTGTGTAACACTAAAGGAAAATCCAAGACTACGGAAAAGAATTAATTGTTGTAACAGATTTGAAATATAAGCTATAACTTTCTAAGTGATAAATATTAGGACAACTTACATGGAACTCTTATGACTCATAACAGATAAAAACAAGTTTGCTGTATCATCTCAGTTAAAACTTAAAAGAAACAAAGAAACTTTGTAATCAGAGAAGCTGTGCAATGGCTGTTGTCTTCTTACCTCACAGGCTGCTTGACTATTATTAAACTGTTTGGTCAGGAGCTCAATCCACTGAAGCATTGTTGGCTAAAAAGGGAAAAGATACAAAGTCAGATAGTACTTGAATCAATGACAACAACAAACATAATTTTAAAAGAATATAATGGACACAAAAATCCATAGAACAAAAACACATACCTTCTCTTTTGAATGAATAAATGTCTCTAAAACAAAGGAAGTACTTAACTGTTTAAAAAAAAAAGAAAGAGAAAGATTCAATTGAGCAAGACACGACTCCCTTACTGTGGAGCAACAAATCTAACAAAGCTACCTAAGCTGTCATCACCTTTGCTGTCATGAGGGACACAGCTTTGGGATCTGGTAGTGTACTTGGAATACAACTGCACAGTTGCCACATAAACCTGGAATGAAAGAGAGTTACTTCAATTCTTACACGACACTTTCTTTACAAAGAGAAAAAGGGGAAGACGACAAATTCATCCAGACTTACCCAAAATAAGTGTGTTCAAAAATGTTTTTGTCTTGTAAAAATTGCATGTTATCATGCCAAATCCACTGGAGAAAAAAACAGTTGGCATTTATCAGAAAGCAGTTTATTGAATATATCTTAGTATTTTTATTTAACAATAAGAAATTGTAATCTAAAAACTTACAAAGGTAACAAACAAAAACATGCATTTAAAATTCACGCTGACTTTCTCTCCCAGGTATAAGGAGTATAAAGTAGTATCCAGGGTTTGAGAGGGGCTCAGCCATGAATAGCATTTGCTGTTCTTTTGAGGAACAGGGCTCAGTTCTTAACACCCACCTGGTGGCTCACAACCATCCATAAGTCCAGTTCGGGGAAGCCAATGCCTTCGATTGCCATAGGCACCTGGTACACACATGGTGCACATACACAAATGCAGCAATACACATACACATACAATTAAAAAAATCTTCATCTTAGCCGGGCGGTGGTGGCGCACGCCTTTAATCCCAGCACTCGGGAGGCAGAGGCAGGTGGATCTTTGTGAGTTCGAGGCCAGCCTGGGCTATCAAGTGAGTTCCAGGAAAGGCGCAAAGCTACACAGAGAAACCCTGTCTCGAAAAACCAAAAAAAAAAAAAAAAAAAAAAAAATCTTCATCTTAAAAGGGAGGTGGTTACTAAGCCCAATCCCCTTTTAAAATGGTGTGTGTGTGTGTGTGTGTGTGTGTGTGTGTGTGTGTGTGTGTGTGTGTATGCATGCACACACACACAATTCGTGTACTTCTTGCTCAAAGAGGCCAGAAGAAGGTGTTGGAACTCTTGGAAAGAGACTTACAAATAGTTACCATGAGAGTGCTGGGAGCCAAACCCAGGTCTTCTATAAGAGCAACAAGTGTTCTTAACCATTGAGCCATTGTTCCAAGCCCCACAACCTGCCCTTTAAAAAATTATTTGTTTGACTATGTCAGTGATCACAAGTTAACATTATTTCTAAAGATTTTCAAGTATGAGCTCTGAAATCTCGTCTAAAGAGCAAATACATAATATGAGAAAACGTAAGGCATGCTACATTTTGATAAAGACAGGTTTTAAAAATAAGGCATGTTTAAATTTGATAAAAATTCTGTGGCAATAATTGGGCAGTGGATCTCTGTAAGTTCAAGGCCAGCCTGGTCTACAGAGCTAGTTCCAGGACAGCCAGGGCTACACAGAGAAGCCCTGTCTGAGGGGGTGAGGGGAGTCTTGGCAGATCTTATACATTAAAAACAGACAACTATTTCTGAAAGTAGGCCAAGTAGTATAATGCTGGTATTTTGTGTTCCCTTTGGAAAACACTAACAATGCTTCTAGCCTTTGTCAGACAGCTCCGTAGTAATGTTGTGTTTTGGTGCTGGGAGTCTCATGCATCCTAAAAATGTGCTCTCACACTGAGCTCACGCCCATAGCCTCATAAAAGTTTACAAAATTAACTTCTCTTTGAAATAGTGCTATTACTAGCTGTCTTTTTTCACCCTGCACTTCTATATGTATTTTGAATCTTAAAATGGTATGTTCACTTTCTTTCCAGTATTTGAGACAGGATCTGACACTGTAGCCAGCCTTAATATCACAGCAGTCCTCTGGCATTCCAGGCTTACACCACCAGTTAGTGGGTAGGTTCATTCTCAACTGACGGTGGCACTAACTCCCCACTAAAAGTATTCAACTCCTTCTCCCCACCTTCCTAGCCTGCTTTATTAGGGCAACTATTCAAGGTCACTGGGAAATTACAGGTTGACTCACCAAATGCCCAGTGCTCCACGCTTGTGAGCGTCTCTAGACCCTGGATGTCTACAATGGTAAGGAATCATGACAGCATTCTGCCTATCTTATTAAAAGCCTTCACAGCAAGAAAGTCCCATTCCAAATTTCTTACCTCCAGTCATGATCTCATTTCTAGATCCATTTTTATTTCTGGCTATCTAGAGAGGGCCAGGCTCTTAGACATAATTCCATGCTCTGAACCCAAGCCTAGTCTGTCTCCTAGATCTAACATATTCAGTGCTTGTAGTTCTGTTTCAAACACAAGTCACCTTGTTTCTCTGATGGTCCTTTTTGTACTTCATCAGTAAACCATGTTTAAAAAGTTAACTGGATGTACTTGTAAATGTTAAAACTGCATATTTCAAATCTTCCCTGATGATTTATGAATAACTGTTTAATCTCATGTCCAACCTTTCTTCAACTCACTAAACACCATAGCAATATGTCTTCTTTCAGTTACTAAATAACTAAATATACCAATAAGCACTGTTTTGCTTAAAAGAATTTGTGTGTGTGTGTGTGTGTGTGTGTGTGTGTGTGTGTGTGTGTGTGTGTTTTCACGGAGGTGATGTGTACATACAAGTACAGATATGTTCAGAGTCTAGAAGGTGTTGGAACCTATGCTGCTTCAGTCATTGATGGCTGTGAGCTCCCTGGCAAGGGTGGTGGGTCCTTGGCAAAACCAGCAAGCACTCTTAACTGTTGCGCCATTTATTCCAGCTCCTCATATGTATTTTCATTAACCTATCATAAGACAGTATTGCCATGACTTTTTTGTAAATTTGCTAAGATCTAATTGGGATTACAGATATTAATGCTGCACAGCTTACTTTTATACTAAAGTATTTATTGCACAAACAAAACACCTAACATAATTTAAACTGTTGCTAAAATCAAATTAACTTTTACCTCTAATAACTCTGATGAAACATCAAATTTGTATTCTCTGCCATTTTCTTCTTCTGGTTCCATGCGTTTGTAAAACAGCATATATGCACTATGTGTCTTTATGAAGCAAGAGGAAAACATATTTTAATTTTTGACAAATTATAATTTAAAATTAGATAACACACAACATTGTTAAATTATTACATATGAAAAAAAGATCACCTTTTCAAAGGAGAAATCCATAAATTTATCTGTAACCGAATCATAGGTTTTAGTCTGTGGGAAAAAAAAATTATTCAGCAGGATTTATACATATAATATTTCATAAGTGCCTATGTAATACTTCCAAATAACCTTATAAATAACTTTAAAATAACACTGCATTCATATAAATCCTATGTACATGGGCTGGGGATGTAGTTCAGTGGTAGAGCACTGTTTAATGTGTACAAGGCCCTTTTGATACTCAGTAACACACACATACACACACACACACACACACACACACACACACACACACACACACACACACACGTAACAACAATAACAATACCCAAACCACTTCTCCGGAGCTACAGATGTATCACAGTATTAAAAGTGGTTGTTTAGCATACATAAAGTTGTGGTTTAACCCACAGAAGCCACCCAAAAAAGTCCTATTTCTTCACAAATTCTTTACTTCACTAACATTATTGTACACCTCTTTTAAGATGCTGAACACTGTAAAATTGTGATCAACAATGTTGTAACAAAAAAAAAAAACACACCAAGAAGATAGTTGGTATGAGCCTAATTTTTTGAATATGGTTAAATGGAAATAAATACTAAATATAAAGGGCTGGAGAGATGGCTCAGTGGTTAAGAACACTGGCTGCTCTTCCAGAGGACCTGGGTTCAATTCCTAGTACCTACATTGCTGCTCACAACTGTCTGTAATTCCTGTTCCAGGGGATCTGACACCTTCATACAAATGTACATAAACTAAATTTAAAAAAGGAAAAAAAGGAGGAGGAGAAGGAGGAGAAAGAAGAAAATTTGGGGGGCTGGAGAGATGGCTCAGAGGTTAAGAGCACTGGCTGCTCTTTCAGAGGTCCTGAGTTCAATTCCCAGCAACCACATGGTGACTCACAACCATCTATAATGAGATCTGGTGCCCCCTTCTGGCATACAGTCATACAGAACACGGTATATGTAATAAATAAATAAATCATAAAAAAGTACTAAATAATATGTATTTTCAGCAACATTATGGATAAGATAGCTGATATATTTTTTGATTAAAAAATACTTTTTCTCATTTGTATCTCTTCTTTGAATGACTGCCTTGACATTTCCTTCTCTGAACATTCCACCATTCCCTGTTTTCATGGCTGTGTGCAGATCTCCACTGCTGACCCTAACTCAAAAGGGCTCTGAAGATGAAAGTCATCTTGAATATACCAAGATTTATGGTTTCTCAAAACCGAATAAAATGATCCTCAAGCTTAAAAAACAATTCTCAAATACTTATCAATTTATCTCAAACTTAAAAAATCGAAAATTTGAGCCTCAGAGCTATAACTTTTTGTAGATGAAATGGACATGTCAATATATACATGAAGAACGCAACTCATGGCTGACAGAAAAAGACGTAGGTCAACCAAAGATACTGGAAAAGAAATAATTGGGCAGAGATTTAAAAAAAAAAAAAAAAAAAAAAAAAGGCAAGAGAGAAGAGAAGGAAAGAAAAAGGGAGAACCTAAAAAAACAAACTAAAAAGAGGAGAGTTGAGTAATATGAGAGGGATTCGTACTGGAGGGCTTCTGAGAGCATTGAAGACCACTTCTAGCAAGGCGGTGATGGCACACACCTTTTTTTTTTTTTTTTTTTTTTTTTTTTTTTTTTGGGTTTTTTGAGACAGGGTTTCTCTGTATAGCTTTGGAGGCTGCCCTGGAAATCGCTTTGTAGACCAGGCTGGCCTCAAACTCACAGAGATCCGCCTGCCTCTGCCTCCCTAGTGCTGGGATTAAAGGTGTGTGCCATCACCATCCGGCTAACCCCAGCACTTTGGAAGCCGAGGCAGGTGGATCTCTGAGTTTGAGGCCAACCTGGCCAATAGAGTGAGTTCCAGGATAGTCAGGGCTACACAGAGAAACCCTGTCTCAAAACTCAAGAGGATACCTCCAAATGCATAGGGAAAAGGAGGGTTTATTAGTAATTCTGGATAACTGTAGAAGAGTATGACACAAGAAATGAAAAGATTTTTTTTTAAGGGAATCAGCCTTGCTGTATTATGGATGAATTAATGGTGATGTTCTTGAAAGTTACTGAAAACAAAGACTCAATATTCAAAATACTTTCCAAAAAATACGTAAGAGAATGAGACCAGAAATTTACAGAACTATCTGCTAAAAGAAGAGATTTGTAAGTGTTTTCTTTACTGTCCTTTATTTATAAAAACCTAAGGAAAATGTTCTAGGAATAACACCTAGGGATGAGACTGGTTTAGACATAGAGCACTATTCAAACAGTGGCTTCTTTTTTACACATTTCCAAACTGTACGCCAACAGACTATTATTTCATTCAGACTGTAGACATGAGGACCCAGAAGCAAAGAGAAAGCCTTTTGTTAAAAAAAAAGTTCTATATAGAAAGTTATAATAACCATGGTTTTAAAATTTAACCATATTCAAGTCCAGTCTGATCTACAGAGTGAGTTCCAGGACAGCTAGGGCTAAATGGAGAAACCCTGTCTCAAAAACCAAATCAAAAATTTAAAACAAACAAACAAATAAATAAAGCAAGCTTTAAAAATCTTATGGCTTATTTATGAAATGGAGCTGGCTTCAAATATCTGACTTAATGAAACGCAACATTTTTTTTTTTCTTTTTGTACATAGGGTCTTCATTATTTAGCCCCAGCTGGCCTGTAACTTAACTCACAGAGATCCAACTCCTTCTGCTTGGAATTAAGTGTGTACGCCATCACACTCAATGTGTACATGCACACACTAAGAATGAATACGATTGTATGTGGGCATCAAGTCTTTATTGCAGAGTAGAAAGATCAAACCCCAAGTCCTCGTATACCCCAGGCAAATGCATTGCCACTGAGCTGCACTCCAGTGAGACCAGGAAGAGACTTAACAATGATACTAGTCTTTTATTATATAACTGCTATGGCCCAGGTTGCTGGGCAATGAGAAAATAATTATTTCAAATTATCAGAAATCAACTTCCTTGTGTAAGACTTTCCAGATTATGCCAATAGATTCTTTTTGTTCTAATCCCATGGATTTTTTCTTGATAACTAGTATGTTTAATTATAATTATTCTACCACTGTACTTCAATTTGTATCTTATGATTTAATTTTTTTCATCTTACCTTCTTTATCAAACTATGGTTGAAGGCAGAAATAACAAATTTTAAACATTTCTTCGTGCCTGATATATATAGCAAACACATAACAAATAACCTTAGATTGAATATGAGCAGATATAATGATGATAAGTGAGTCTGCTACTGAATTGTATAACTGGAAAAATCACAAACCATTTACAATTATTAAATAAAACTTACCGTCATCTCACCACCAAAGCACTCAGAGGCAAGTTGAGCAGAATCGAAAGGTTTTACCTCAGCATCATTAAAAAGATACCTACAACAGAGCACATGGTACTGATCAAATGTGGATGTACTAGAATCTCTGTACAGTGTCTATAATTTAAAAGAAAAGACTTAGATATATAGTCACATCATTTGAGGAGATAAACTCTAATAAATTCTTATTTTTATAACTTCTCTAGAAATTGGGAATATAATTTTTTAAAAGAGCCAAAATCACCTTAAAAACCTGACTCGTCTGAATTGAAGACAGTAGCTGAATGATAGAACATGTACCTCACTTAGCTGAGGTACTGGGTTCCATCCCTGCAGCACATTTGTGAGTGCACACACAATCTTACACATTCAGCAACTACTGGATATTAACAAAAACAAAGAAGGTATGCTTAAAATCTAACATACAAAGCAATTAGATATGAAATATTAAGCAATGTGATAATTCTCTAAGATATGGACATCATTTTAAAATATGAACAGAACAATTCAATACACTCATGGAAATATAACCAAGTGGAGGGAAAAAAAGGGGAGGAAAGGAAAAGAGTGGAAATGATATGATTACAATTTCAAACAGAAATTAATTTTTTTTTTAAAAAAAGGGACTCTTTTGGCCATGATGTCTGAAAGAATCAGATGAGCTAAATGCAAGAAGATGAATGCTAGTGGCTATGTATTTTGTTCAAAGAAGTATTTCCAAAACTCAGAAGAGGACCTAAGCACATACACGTCCCTAAAAACGTCTGAAGACTAAAAAGACTATGTGACTGATGCTAACTTGAGAAAAACAAAACTTGTGGAAGGATAATGAAGGTGCTCAGAGGGGAGTGGATGCAGGCTATCTTCTAAAAAGCATGCACAAACTCTGGAACCACTAAGTAAAAGGCATTGAGTAAGGAGCTCCTGTAAGAACGAACAAAGGGTGAGTTAGGATTTGGTGGGTACAATTGTCTATGAATCCCTAAGACTGTTGTTGATATAAAGCTCATCTTCCAGGGGAAGGCATTTATCAAATTCTCAAAATTTAAGGCCCATACATAAAATTAAGAACTAATTCCTTTTTTTTTTTTAAAAGTTGTCTTCAATTAGATTTTTTTTTTTTTCTGGGCCCCCAAGACGGCTCAGCAGATATGGGTACTTGTTGTCAAGTATAACAACCTGAATTGGGTCCTTGGTACCAACACGGGTAAAAGAGAGAAACAACTTTCAAAAGTTGTTCTCTGACCTCTCCGAATCCACCTATCCATCTGCCTACGCATACAGACAAGACACATACACAAAGAAAAAAAAAATGTTTAAAAAAATTATTTAATGTTTCCTTTTCCTGATTTCATAGGAAGTTTTCAAAAAACTAAAAATTCATTTAAAAGACAGAATTACCATAAAAATATGTATTTAAAAGCAAGGGGAAATTTTTTTTAAACCAAAGGAGACATATTTAACACTTACCACTTATTGTTTTTATAAGCATGTGGATTGACTATATCTCTGATGAAACTGTAATAGTGCCCGCCATCTGCTGTTCCTGTATGAACAGTCACTCCAATCAAGTCATACTCATAGCTCTCTGTGTCTTTTGAATGGTCACTGACTTCTTTAAAACCTAATTTACATGAGATAATGGCAGTCATTTTGAAAGCACAAACAATGTCATTTTAAGATTACTTTTAATAAAATGTACAGAAAGGGCATAAAAACTTTATTAATAAAATAGGTATATAAAAGCTATTTGCAAAGCCATAAGCCTACCGCTACAATGAACATATTATACAATTAGCTGAGAAAAATTAACCATGTATTAGTGCATAATTACAGACAACACCAATGTGATACATATGTGTTTAACTTAACTAGCCCTTTAAAACAGTATTGCCTGCTTTTTTTTTTTTCAATTTTACCATCAGCAAAAAAAAAAAAAAATACAAGACCTAAAAAGATCTCAGTCTTTTAGTCTAAGCACTGTATTGATACATCTTAGGAGCTTAGTGTCCACAGAAATAAAGGCATCATTCTAATCTGAACAATTTTAAAACAGAAGACACAAAGCAAAGAAATTACAGTTGATCTGACAAGTCTAAAAATGGAGTATGGTCTGTGATCTACACTCCTACCAACATTTAGAAAAGCTAAATGTAGGAGCACAGCAGAGTACATTTGCGTCAGTGCACAGCCTGAGCTGGGAAGTAAATTGCAGTAAAGAGAAAATGGCCACAGCACTAAAGCAGTGGCAGAAAAGCCTTCCTATGCTTCTGTAGGCAATGCTAAGACTTCAACATATCCCTAAAGGGCTAAAAACGCCTTTATAAATTCTCCATGCAGGTAACAAACTATCAGTTCTCCATGCAGGTAACAAACTATCACATGAAAATACAATGAAGCAGAGCTGAGATGAAGTCTCATTGTGATTTCCAGAATGGTCTGATAAAAGGTCTAAAGGGAAGGATGTATAGAACAATGACTACTTCTTTATCTGCATTTTCATACTTATTACTATGACACAACTTCCTGCAACTTATAAACATAAATCCTAATGAAAGTTATCTCCCCTAATTATATTCCTTTATACCTGTGATTGCATTCGCCTCTCCTATCTTTGAAGAATTAGTAAGTTCTCTTGAAGAAATAGACTATAACTCACTGTTTACATTTTTCATTCCCCATTCTGTGAAGCTAAATGTTTACTGTATATTCATTAACTGCTAGGCACTAGAGTTGAAGATTACACTGGATTCTCTTTCCTAAAGTTAGGATAGGATACTGGTTTCTTAAATTATTAAATTTTAAATACGACATTGCTGTACCCTCATTATGTAACAAGAACTTGGTAGTACAGAAAAATGGAAGAGGCAGGAGCTAGCCGTTTCTACCTTCTTCTCCCATGCCCTTAAAAAGTCATGTGGTGGGCTGGATCCCCTTAGTCCCAGCACTTGGAAGACAGAGGCAGGTGGATCTCTGTGAGTTTGAGGCCAACCTCATCTACATAGAAAGTTCCAGAAGAGCCAGGGACCTGTCTCAAAACAAAACAAAACAACAACAAAAAACCCAAAAAGGCCTGTGGTTCATATCCATAAGTCTGGTGTTTTTGTACTTGTGAAATAAAGGTCACTGTTACTTAACTCACTAAAATCTGGCTTCCTACTTCAACTTTTAAATCAATTGCTCTGATAAGCATAATCAAAGTTTTCGACCCATTATTTTTGGACCTACTCTTCCTGGGAATGTTCCTTTGTGAAGACTTTAAAATATTAATTTAAATTCCTCTTTACTAGTGTTCAAATGAAAAACCAGTCTCTCGTGGCTCCTCATTCCCTCTCTAGTAGCAGACCAAGTAAAATATTGTGGGAGTCAGAGGTGTGAGGTTTTGACATTATTTTATTATCGCTGCTTTAAGAATAGTCTATATTGCATAAGCCCCAGGTTTCAAACAGCCAACTCCTATGCAATGAGCACAGGACTTGGTCCCATTGCCTGGATGCCTCCCAAACAGATCAAGCCAATCAACTGTCTCACCTATTCAGAGGGCCTGATACAGTTGGGGGCCCCTCAGCCTTTGGTTCATATTTCATGTGTTTCCATTCGTTTGGCTATTTGTCCCTGTGCTTTATCCAACCTTGGTTTCAACAATTCTCACTCATATAAACCCTCCTCTTTCTCGCTAATTAGACTCTCGGAGCTCCACCCGGGGCTGCTTGGCTCAGTCTGAGAGGAGGGGACTGGACCTGCCGGGACTGAGTCTACCAGGTTGATCTCAGTCCTTGGGGGAGGCTTTGCCCTGGAGGAGGTGGGAACGGGGAGTAGACTGGAAGGAAGGGGAGTGGGGCAGGAGGGGGAGAACAAGGGAATCCGTGGCTGATATGTAGAACTGAATGGTATTATAAAATAAAAGGAAAAAAAATAGTCTATACTAACTACAAAGGGATAATAAAATAATTCATTTATTCATCCAATTATGAACCCTAGAGTCTGGGACGATATTGGTAGAATGCTAGCATGTACAAAGGTCTGTGTTCAATTCTCTGCACCCCACAAAACACTAATTAAGTCCATTAATTCTGCCTATCTGTTGGTCCTTTCTCATCTAAGCCACTGTCTCCACTGTAGTTTCCAAGAATGTCATCCCCTGACACTTTTCATCACTCTTTAATCCATTGAAAATAACCTTTTCCAAACAGCTTTCTATTTTAGAACTTCTCTGATTAAAAATCTAGTGGCCAGCTGGGCATGGTGGCATATGCCTTTAACTCCAGCACTTGGGAGGCAGAGGCAGGGACAGAGAGAACTCTGAGGACAATATGGCCTACAGACTGGTTATGAGGCCAGCCTGCTCTACAGAGTTCCAGGATAGCTAGGGCTACAGAGAAACGGTATTGAAAAATAAAACAAAACAAAACAAAAACAATCTAATGGTCACACACTAAATAATAAACAAAGGGCAAAATTTTTAATATGGCCCAAAGCCAAAAATATTCTGCTATTAGTTTGTCTCGTTGATCACTCTGCTGCCCTTGTATTCAAGAACTTAATCCCTTCTTCTCCATCTTTTACTCAACTCTGTATCTCTGCTGCAGTACTACTTCTTCAAGACCTGGGACACACTGACTGCATCTGGCCAAAAGACTACAATTTCAGGTTCAGGGTTAAGACTTACTACTTACACCTCAGTTTTCCAAAGGCATCAACAGTGTCTGGGAAAAAAAAAGCCTAGAACATGGTCCTTCAAGAGTCTAAACATTTATTACCTAAGTAAGTAAATATACTACAGTGTCTCCAACAAAACTGTCCTCTGTGGCATGGAGAGACAGCCTGCTTTTCCAGAAGACCTGGTTGGATTCCCAACACCAAAAGCGTGGATCACAACCATCCCGTTGCAGGGCCTCTAATACCCTCTTTTAGCCTCTGTGCGCAGTGTATGTATATGGTACACAGAAATACATGCAGACAGAGTACCTATATATATATATATATATATATGTAAAAATTACTTTTTTTAATGAAAAAATTCCTTTTCAGGCTGGAGAAATGGCTCAGTGGTTAAGAGCACTGACTGCTCTTCCAAAGACCCCGAGTTCAGTTCTCAGAACCCACATGGCAGCTTACACCTGTCTGCAACTCTAAGATCTGACACCTTCAGACAGACAGACATGCAGGCAAAACATCAATAAAATAAAAATAAATTATTAAAAAAATTATTTTCTAAGACTGTACTTGAGAACCATGTAATTGACTTTAACATTAATGACATTTTCCCATTCATACAATTTCCTTAATAGAGACTTAACAATAAACAGAGAACTGAGAAAAATGAACTCACCTTCTTTCCTGTCACTCTTTCCCATTAGAAAATCTTCTGTATAGGGTGTCATATCCAAACGTAAAGGGAAAGAAAAGTGTGTGTTCACTTTCTCTTTCATCATTGTGACCATATTAAATGTGTATCTCATAGTATTGAAACTCAGAATACGAGGTAATTTCTTAAAACATGCCCTGAGAAGTGAGGAGAGGAAACAAAATGTTAAATACTTTATTTCAAAAATATCTTAGTTCTATTTATATTTGTGTGAGGAGAGGAAACAAAATGTTAAATACTTTATTTCAAAAATATCTTATTCTATTTATATTTGTGCTACAACTATTTTAATAATCAGCTTAAAGCAGAAATATTCTAAGTCACGTGTGTGTGTGTGTGTGTGTGTGTGTGTGTGTGTGTGTGTGTGTGGTGTGCGCACGCGCGCACACCGGCACATGTATGTGTAGTGGGGTACTTACCCATTCAGGCACCTGTGGGAGGCCAGGAGTTAATGTTAGGCGTGATCTATTGTTCTCCATATTATTTCTTTTATAGTTAAAATATCTCACTATTTATTGTTTTTAGTGTGTGTGAATATGTGCACACTCTATGCGTGTGGGAGAGGTGGGCAGAGGAAAATTTGCTGGTGCTGGTCTTCTACTTCCACAATGTGTGTCCCAACAATCAAACTTGGGTTGTAGGTCTTGGCAAAAAGTGTCTTTACTCACTGATAACTTGCTGGCCAGCCACCTTTTTTGGTTTTGCTAGGGAAAGGGTCTCTCAATGAACCTAGGGCTTGCCACTGGCACCTTCCTGTTTCACCTTACAGCACTGCGGTAGCAGACAGCCATGCCCATGCTGGGTCTTCATGCAGGTGCTAGCTCAGTGTTGAAAAGACTTGAAAATGTATTTATTTACAAGTGTATGTATGTACGTATGAATGCATGTGTGACAATCAGAGACAACTCTCAGGAATCTGATTTCTCCATCCACCTTGTTGATGTGGGGTTACTGTGTACTGCAGAATAGCTGGCCTGTAAGCTTCCAAGTGAGTAGTCTCCATGTCCTATCTTACTTCAGGAGTGCTGAGACGACAGATGCATACAGCACCACATTCAGTGTTTTCTGAAACTGAGGAGGGTTCTAGTGGTTGAACCTAGGTCTTTAGGCTCGTGCTATATTTAAATGCTTTCAGCTACTGATCCATTTCACTGCCCCTCCCTGCAAGCATTTCACAAAGGGCTAGGAAGATGACACCGTTGGTAAGGTACCTGCTATGTACGCACAAGGACCTCAGGCTCAGATCCCAACACTCTAAAAACCTGGTGCAATGCCATGTGCCTATCTATATGCCCAGCACTGAGAAGAAAGAGACAGGCAGGTCCTTGGGACTTGCTGGTCTGACAGCCTACCTAAGCAGCAGACTCCATGTTCCGTGAGAGACGTTGTCTTAAAAAACAAGATGGAGAGATACCCAACACTGACCTTTGGCTTCCACATACACATCTATGTGTGTCCCTACACACGGTGCACACATGTACATTCACATACCACACACATCCAAATTAAAAAGTGAATCATGAAAGAAGAGAAATACATAAAAGTGAAAGAGACTATAAAATTGTTTGTATAAATTGGTAAAGGGAGCTAAGTTTTTAAGATTTTTTTTTAAAGATTCATTTTTATTTATATGTATTTCAGTGTTTCTGTATATATGCAAGCCATATGTGGGGGTATCCATGGGGCCAGAAGAGCACTGGATAACCTGAAGCTGGAGTTATGGTTTTGGTTTTTTGAAGACAGGGTCTCACTATATAGCTCCTGTCATCCAAGAACTGTACTCTGTAGCCCAGGCTGGCCTCGAACTCACAGAGATCCACCTGCCTCTGCCTCCCGAGTGCTGGGATTAAAGGCGTGCGCCACCAAACGACCGGCTCCAGTTCTTATTCTTTAGGAACCAGTCACTAAAACTAGACATCTGAGTCATTGCAGACTGACAAAAATGATCACTCTAGTCGTCTTTCATGTCTACCCTTAGAAGACACAGAATGCTGGCAAGTCTGAAGAGTCTTATTTTCAACCCTACTGCATATGCTACATTAAAGCTCACAGGATAATAAAAGTTACTGATTGATACTGAACTCCAGACAGCTAATATTACCTGAGTTACTCTAATGTAATATTTATTCATGTTAATTACATCACACTTATACACAGTAGTGAAAGGTCGACACTGGCTTCTCTGGTTTGTCTTTAGTTGCACTGGGTGGTTTGTCAAAATGATAAAAATCACATTTCAAAAGGCATTACCTTTTTTCAGCTCTGACTTTCTTTCCACAATGAGAACAGGTGTACATGTTGTCCCCTTCTAAGGTGTCTTTAATAGTAACTTCATCAAGAGATTCCTGTGTATAAACCCACATTGGGAAGTTGACATAATGCAATTGGGTCAGAAAGCACAAAGAAAAATCAATTTCTTTCTTTCTTTCTTTTTTTTTGTTAACAAAAAACAAATTTAAAATAATTTTTTCTTCATATGAACTCTAACTTTTAAAAGATATTTACATTTTGACCAGGAAATAACCAGTTTTGTGGTCTATTTTTAATGCTTATTTAAATAGCAAATCATGAAAGAAAATATATGAAAACAACTTCTCAAGACAATGAATTTGCTTTATATATATTAATCATAAAACAATCTCAAGTCATGTCCAGTATCACTCACATAAATATTCTTCATATCTGCCACCTGGCACCTCACAGTATAAAACTCTTCGGCAGTCTGACTAACATGTTCACAATCCTAGATGAATCAACAAACAAAAATTAGCATTTTATTATAAGCTTAAAAAAAACCCTTATAGAACAACAACAGCCTGCTATACTTACCAAGGACACAACATTGTTTGTGATCACACCTCCAAATAGGCTTTTGACAGTATTTTTCTTTAATATAAAAACAAATCAAAGTTGGTGATTAAAATTCAAAATTATATAAACTTCAAACACATTTTTCAATATTCTGGTACTAACCAGTTCTGGAGACATCTCTTCAACTTTAGTAATCAGATCTGTAAAAAACTCTGTCATATCTTTCTGCTCCCCAGTATTAAGAGGCTGCTTATCCATGGTGTATGTTTTACAGAAAGGTCTAGGGTTATATGCTTTGCATTCACTCTCCTGCAAGAGAAAAGGGGAGGAGGAAATATCCATAAGAAATGGCCAGAACATTCTTGAATGAACAGCAACAACAACAAAGTCACACAAGGTGAAATATGGCACTGATTCCAGCACTTGGAAGGTAAAGGCAGGAAAATCAGGAATTCAAGGCTAGCCTTGGCTATACAGGATCAGAAACTCCTGGGTTTACAAGAAACCCTCGCTCAAAAATTTAAGAACAAGAAACAAACAAAAACCCCAAATCCACCAAAACAAGAAAACTAATCTCTGTCCCTGCACAAAACATGATGAAAACCAAACTCAAAACAGCAACACAAGTGATAACCCTATAAAGTTTCAACTATGTAGCCCAGGCAAACTTCAAAATAATTGTGCCCGCTACACCGAAAAAACCCTGTCTCAGGGGAGGGGAAAAGCATCAGGCTGTAGGGTAACTTCTACATTAGATTACTGATGGGGAAGATCCAGTCTATTGGGGGTGGGGCCATCCCTGGGTCGTGGTCCCGGGTTCTCTAAGAAAGCATGCTGAACAAGCCAGTAACAGCACCCTCCACTGCCTCTGCCTCAGCTCCCGCCTCCAGGTTCTTGCTCTGTTTGTGTTCCTGTCCTGACTTCCTTCAGTGATGGACTGTGATGTGGAAGTGTAAGCCAAGTACACCCTTTCCTCCCCATCTTGTTTTTGGTCATGATGTTTCATCATAGCATAGAAACCCTAAGATGACCAGTGATAGGACCAAGGACTAGAAATGAAGGACAAATGAACAGAACATAGGTAACTCAGTTGTGAAAACAGTGAGACTTAAAGACACTATAATCTTTATAGTCACTATCTTAGGTATTTTTTTGTTTTTGTTTTTTGTTAAAAGATAATCTAATTAGTTTTCCTCCACATTTTTCAAACATACCATTAAATATGTAAACATTTTCTGAAGCTCCAAAAGAGTGGTTTTGTGCTTCATATCTTCTGAATACTGAAAGTCAAGAACAAACTTTGTCAAAACACAAGTGGTGGCATTTGGACATCCTAGCAGATCTACAATGTGCTGAAAACTACCCTCTTTATCCCTTCAGTCCTAGGCAAGAAAACACCTCACATGTCACTCTTTCATTACCATTATATCTTAGAGGAGTCAGAGTACTTTTCCATTACACTAAATACAGTGATGGCCACTATGACGGGAAACTAAAGAGAGAGAGGTCTTTTTCAAAATTGCTTTCTAAATCACCCCCTTTGGTACTGTACTGATTCACAAGAATAATGAGCACTTCAAGTATGTACTAAATTCCCTTATAGAAGTTAACCCACACATAACAAATCACATTTCTGTATCAATTAATTCTATCTTTACTTTTTGTGAAACAGTACACTTCAACACTAAAGAGGAATATTATTCATGATTTTATAAACAATCTAAACATCAAAACACTATAATTCATGACTGGGAAATCTGGCTATACTTACAACCTAATTGCTTTTTATTTATTTTTTAAATTTATTAATTTGTGTGTGCTGCACACATATGCATGAAGGCCAGAAGTCAACCACTGGTGTTGACTTCAGAACGGTCACCTTTGTTTGATGCATGGTCTCCCACTGTGACCACCTGTTCTTTAGCAAGCTGCAAGACTGCCCTGCATCACCCCCTCCCACACTGGGATCACAGTGGGCATGACCATACCTGGCCTCTCCCATGGTTGCCAAGTGTCAAGTTCAGAATGTTGTGGCTTGTGCAACCAAGCTCTTTGCCAAATCAGTCATGCTTCCCTTACAAAAAAGACAACAGATTCTGGATCTGTTTAAGATAGCCTGTGTGGTGCTTTAAATAAGAATGGCCCCCAGAGGTTCATATATTTGAATAATTAGAGAGTGGTACTATTTGGAAGGATTAGGAGGTGTGGATTTGTTAGAGGCAGTATATTACCAGGGGTGGGCTTTGAGGTTTCAAAAGCCCAAGCTAGACCCAGTGGCTGGCGCTCTGTGTCTCTGTCTGTGTCTCTGTCTCCTCCCTCCCTCCCTCCCTCCCTCTCCCTCCCTCCCTCCCCCCTCCCCACTCCCAGCCCCCTGCATACGGAACTCTCAGCCACCATGTTCCCTGCCATGACAACAATGGACTAAAACTTTGGAACTGTAAGCCTGCCCCAATGAAATGCTTTCCTTTGTAAAGCTGGCCTGGCCATGGTGTCTCTTCACAGCAATGGAACACTGACGAAGACAGCCTGGAACTTGGAACCCTCCTACCCCCACTTCTCAAGTGCTAGAATCACAGATTCACGAATAAGGGTTTGATTTATAGTTTGAAACTGTACCTTAGCAGTGAAGACAGCCTGCCTTGCCTCAGGTATCATATAGAGCTGCTGAATAGTGGAAGCCAAGTAACAAGTAGCTCCAAGGTTAGTCAAGCCGACAAACCGGCATTCTGCACGCACATCCTCATGAGGCCAGTAGTCCCACTTATAAGGTGCATGGGCTGCTGATAAAAGAGGGAGGAGAAGATGCCCCCAAACAAACTTAAACATATCTTGATTTGATTGGGAGCTATTGCCTTTATTAATTAGCTAATTAAGATGTGTAGAATATTGTAATTTAAAATATTAATTATGTAAAAAAGCATATTTTAAAGTTAATTAATTGTAAAAACTCAAAAAAGTCAATATTTTACTTGGTATTACATTATTTTATGAGAAGAAAGCTCAATTATTTAAAATACCTACATTTTTCTATTTTATGTACATTTAAATACATTTAAATACATTTCTACATTTTTCTATTAAAAAATGAGTGCTGAATAGTCTATCAAAAATGTGTGCAACAAAGTATGTGAAAAGTGGATTCTCTAAACAACATCCTTTGATGTTTCACGTCTGGGTTCAACTGTATAAAGATGCAATGAAAAGAAGGCGGCTCACACTGCATGTGCTGGGCCATAACCCAGTTGTGTATCAGCCTGTAGTTCTCAACAGACCCTTTGACCATCTCAACCAGCAAGTCATAGGCGGCGGCCCGGGAAGAGTGTGACTTGCACTTTGGCTGCCGTCGGTCCTTTAGACTGGGCAACAAAAACAGAAGATTGAAGATATCCCTTAAAAATTCCTAGGGGGTAAGAAGAAAGCAGGTGTTAGCTACCACTGGCTATCAATTATATTCCAAATACAGTAACACACAAAAGAAAATGGATAATGAACTAACTACACTTGACTAAACTACTATTAAATCATAGAGGTATTAAACATCATTATCATTTGAAAATCTTACCAGTTATTTTTCTGGAGGAAAATGGAATGGAAAGGACCCACCTTTTACTCTTAACCCCTCTTCGAATTTCATAGCTATCCTTACAGACTATTCATCCACACTATTATTATTTTCATTTGTAAACTACCAAGAGATTCTATTAGGCATTGTTATTCCATTTGCCAAGTCCTACAGGTGCTTCTCCATCAAGTAAACAACAAGAACAGCAGCACTTCACCTACCCTGAGAGCCACTCACTCCTCAAAGTCCCCAGAACAAAAATCAGAAACATTAAGAACCTCACTAGTTGTAACAACTGTGGCAGATGACAGAGTTGGGATGAAAGAGATGAATCTCTTTACCAGTATATTCTTAGTTTTGTAAACTGTAGACACAAGGTTAACCATGAGATGGGCCTAAACTGTTTTAATGGAATTAGTTTTCAGATCTTCATTTACAACAGACTTTTCTCCTAAATTCAATCTGTGTAACGTGTTACCTTTTGAGTTATGAAATTAAAAAGTGATAAAGCACATTTTAATACAGGCTTAAGTACAAATAGAAAAAGAATTACTTCGAAGAAAGTAAGGCACACCCAAGAGCATGGGTGTAGGCTTCTCAAAGGTGAACTCACCCAGATTATACTCATTTCCCCAAAAATTCATTCACTGAAAACTGCACATTTGTATAAACATACTGTGGCCATAATCATCTCTTACTTCCCTCTCTATCCTAACTAATGTTTATTCATCTCGCAACATGTGCCTTTCCCAACTTCATGCTCTTTTTGCTTTTTAAATATCCCCTGAATGCACTATTGCTGCTCCTGTGTACATGGTAAAGGGCCATCCCTCCAATAGCAACCATTAACTATGAAAGAAGCCTCATATCCACTTCATCTTCTCTAATTATTTTCCTTTGCTCTTTTCCCTAGTTATCTCTTACACATCCCAAACATTAGTAAGACTAGCCTTTGGCTGGAGTCTGAACACTTGACTTGCACGACCAAACTTTCTTAACTGACAGAAGTGGCTCGCTGTACCTAAGTACATGTAGTTGATGCTAAACATCCATTCTGCTTTTAGGAAATCTTGAATTTCCGTAACTGGAAATGTAGGACACATGCTATATTAGAGTAACCACTGGAAGAACTAATCATGTTCAACTCCACTGTAACAAAAACCAGCCATGAGACCACTGCTTAGCCCTGTGAATCCTAATGAATCACTCAACCTGCGGTGATACTGAGAACTCAGCCACAAGAATCCAAAAACACTCAAGTCAAAACATTTTAAATGCTTTTACCACTATCATGTTTTCCTCTTCTAATCTTACTATTTTCAAAGGATATAAAAATATACTTTCCAAATTTGCAAAGGAAAACAAGACTGGCTAATAAATATGCAAAGTGATTTGAGTTTTATTTCATACAGATGACATGATTTTATCTATTTTAGGATTCAGAAGTGAGATTACTATCATGGAGACACAAAGCAACATAATTACCTGCACTGAAAAACAAACACTTCAATAGCAAATCTGAACTGGCTAATAACTAACTTTACAACAAACTATTTTTGTCAATTAACTCATATAAAAAGAAAATGAGCTCTATACTACAAAGATTTTGAAAAAGTATACTTAAAGCCTGGGATGCAAGTATTTTACAAGAAATACTGAGCCAATACATGCTTACATGAATATTTTTATTTTCTTTATTCTGAGCCTATCAGAAAAGCAGGTAACTAAAGGAAAGAGAAGAACTCATTCAAACTGCTATCTGAGAGAACTATTTTGTTTGGTTTGGTTTTTGGAGACAGATTTTTCTGTGTAGCCCTGGCTGTCCTAGAAATCACTGTGTAGAACAGACAGACCTCAAATTCACAGAGACCCACTTATGTTTACCACCTGAGTGCTGGGATTAAATGTGTGTCCCCCTGCATCATGCCTCAATATTTAAAATAGTTTCTGGTAATAATAAATATAAAAATAATAAACAACAATGTAATACAGAAAAAAAAAAAATGGAACAAGCATGGTCGCTCATGTAAGTACTGCCAGCACGTAGGAGGTAGAAACTCAAGGGTCAGGAATTTAAATCCATCGTTAGCTACATAGAATAGACCATAGTAGGCCTGGCGGTGGTGGCGCACGCCTTTAATCCCAGCACTTGGGAGGGAGAGACAGGCAGATCTCTGTGAGTTCGAGGCCAGCCTGGGCTACCAAGTGAGTTCCAGGAAAGGTGCAAAGCTACACAAGAGAAACCCTGTCTCGAAAAACCAAAAAAAAAAAAAAAAAAAAAGAATAAACCATAGTGTTCAAAGCCAGCCTGGATTACCTCAGATAGTTTCAAAGCAACCAACAAACCCATAGCAACAAAAAATTATCAAAGCATAACTATTCCCACTGTAAGTATTACATGAACAACACTTCTGAGATTGAACATGTAGAGGCCTACACTTGCTCAGAGAATAACGGCACCTGCTGCCAAGCTTCATCTTTATAACCCTGGAACCAATGTGGTAAAAGAAGAGAATGAATCCCCAAAAGCTGTCCTCACATAGGCCATGGCATGAATGTGCCCACATACTCACAGGAACACAAAATAAACATGCCTATCTATATTCCCAACATTTGGAAGATAAAGGCAGAAGGATGAGGAACTCAAGGCCAGCCAAGTTCAAGACAAGCTAAGTCCAAATAAAGTTCAAAACCAGATTGAGTTTCATAAAACATTGTCTCAAAAACAAATAAAATGCCACAGGAAAGTCAACACACACGATACCCTTTTCCCCCCTTATACCGGCCAACTTTGTTTCCCTTTTTATTTTTTCTGTACAATGTTATAAAAAACAATCAGTTTTCTATTTCCATTTATGTATTTGAATATTCTTACTGAATAGAATGATGGGAAAAACAGAGAGGGCCTTGAAAAAAATCATACAGCATAAAAACTGCTGATGTCAATGCATATTAGGAGAACCAATACAAAAAAACAGTATATATGGTGGGTTCTGAAAAAAAAAAAAAAACTGAAAGTGAGTGGGATGTTCTGGCATATGACTCAAGTCTCTGTAGGCCTAGCACTCACACATAAAGCTAATCAACTGAATATTGGTAATTAGATATGATAGTGTTATTTTGTAAGTTCTATATTAAAATTAATTTAATCAATTAAAAGCAGTAAAAAAATCACTAACAAGCAAAACAGAAGGGTGGTAGGTTTTGTTGCAGAGTAAATGAAATACAAGAAACTTCACTGTACAGCATGTATTTATCTAACAAGTCATGGAATTCTTATGCTTACTGTTCATGTTAACACATAAATAACCTTCAGATAACAGCTCTCAAAATCAGAACTAATTTCCTCACTACAGGAATGAGAGACAAGTGCCAATGACAAAGTGAAGAAAAGAGGGGAAAAAAAACAACAACATTAAGAGTAATTAGACACTCGTCAGCATAGTCATTAGGAATTACAAATATTTAATACACATTTCAAGCAGAACTTTCAAATATGAAAGCAGGGGTGAAACCATCACAGACCAAATGATTATCACTAATTGATTCTACTAAGTAAGGATTCCTGCACAATAGAAAACACACGTGGAAACATTTTCACATAGGAAACATTAAAGCAGAAATTCCACTAAGTAGCAGGAAGTAAAATTTGTTTTTACATTCTAAATATATATTCTAAGCTTCCTATTTTTCAATGTTAATTTATTCAGACTTCATCATGAAGCTCAAACTTTGTTTGGATATATTGTTGTACAATGTAAAAAGAAGCTTCAGCTGTATTGTATCCACACATTTTAAAGTATACCTGTCCTTCTCTTGAAAACTTGAAGGGTGGTTTGTGTTTAATAACACTTGTTGCCAGCCTGAGCAGTCCAGAAAGCCCATCATCTTCTATAGCACCATCTAGGTGATCAAGGATCTCACGACTATTAATAAAAAGAACACAAAAGATAAAGATTTTCTTTATCTCTGTTGAATGA
This sequence comes from Peromyscus maniculatus bairdii, assembly GCF_049852395.1. Lineage (NCBI taxonomy): Eukaryota > Metazoa > Chordata > Mammalia > Rodentia > Cricetidae > Peromyscus > Peromyscus maniculatus. The sequence continues at coordinate 25,672,056 of NC_134861.1, read as the reverse complement.
TGTAATTGTTAATTCTGCATCAAACTTTACCTGCGAATACAGTCAGCCAAATGTCTTGCCAATGCATCTAAATCGAGGAGTGTTGTCTTGAGAGAAAAAGAAAATACAAGTTCAAATACATTTTTATTTTTGGTGTTAAATTAAAAAAAAAAACATTATTTCCTTATATGTAAAAAAAGTTGTGTTTTGTAAATTAAGTTATAAATTCAATATACCTATTCTTCTATATGATATCAATTTAAAAAAAAAAAACTACAGTTCTGAATACATTACTAATAGACCCATCAAAACAAAATCATGATAAGCCAGGTAGTGGTGGTATACTCCTCTGATCTCAGCACTTGAGAGGCAGAGACAGGCAGATCTCTGTGAGGTCAAGGCCAGCCTGGTCTATCTACAGAGCAGTTTCAGGACAGCTGGAGCTACACAGAGAAACCCTGTCCTTAAAAAAAAAAAATTTAGCCATTACAGCAAATTATGAGCAGTAAATAATTGAGAAGATACTAAAGCTGTTTCTTTTTCTTTTTTTCCCCCTTTTTTGTTTATTTGGTTTTTTTGAGACAGGGTTTCTCCATGTAGTTTTGATGCCTGTCCTAGATCTTGCTCTGTAGACCAGGCTGGCTTCGAACTCAGAGATCCCTCTGGCTCTGCCTCCCAAGTGCCTCCCAAGTACATGCACCAGTGCCGCCTAGCTACTAAAGCTTTTTTTATACTATTTATCAAGGTGTAATTTACAGGCAGGTTGGTGAACCACAATCCCACAGTATACTGTCCCCAGCCCTAATGTTTGTTTCTACTGTGATCACCTTTGACCTAAGCTTTAATAATAAACTACACATTACAGTTAATTTATGTCAGTTTTAATTTTTTAACTGAAGAAACAAAAACAGATTCATAAATTGAACTTAATCTAAGACAGTGCTCAAAGAAACTAGAACTCTAAGAGGGAAGACTACTTGGACTAGAATTAAAACTTGTTCATTATCAGAAGTAAATAGGCAATGCCAGATTTAAAAGAATTGTTCATTGGGTACCAGTATTTAAAAAGTAGTAATTAAGTGAGTTAAAACTTCTTCAATATTAATTTTATAATTACTTCCCAAATAAAAAGACTTTACCAAGTTATTTGTAAAACTTAAAACCAGGTAGCATCACCACTACAGGCTATTTTGATGTCTATATACTATACTGTCATTTATATGCAGGCCCAAGGGAAAGTGTTTCCCAAATATTGAAACAAATCTTCTTTATGTTATTCTCACATCTTTAGAAGTAACAAATACATTTCTAGCTTAACTAAATTTATATAAGATGGAAAATGAAAGGTCTATATTGCAAGTTTATCTTCAAAATTTATTTGTTTTAAAATTTATTTGTAGCTAGATGTAGTGGAGTATACCTTTAATCCCAGCAACTATTTCTTTGAAAGAAAATGTTATTTTAGCTTCTATTTAGTTTAAAATAATTTCAGTTTTTACACAATTTTTATCTTCACATATTTACATGAACTTTTTATTTATTTTACATATCAGGACTCTAAACTCACCTCTTATTATAAAAAGATACATATATAACTTAAAAATACAAATTTCAGAGCTGGAGAAATGGCTCCAGTGTGACGTTCAAATGATATTCTTCCAGCAGACCCAAGTTTGGTCCCCAGGACCCATAATAAGGAAGCATACCACCACCTTTAACTGAAGCTCTAGGCCCTGGTGTGGTCCTCGACCTTCCAAATGCTGCAACAACCCTTTAAAATAATTCCTCATGTTGTGAGGACACTCCCAACCATAAAATTATTTTGCTGCTACTTCATAACTAATTTTGCTACTGTTATGAATCCATAATATGAATATGTGATACCAAGGATATCTGATTCACAAGGGGTCATGGCCCACAGGTTGAGAACCAGGCCTCCTCTCTCCTGGCCTCTATGTGCACAACATTTATGCTGGCATACATAATTTAAAAAGTAAAGTGTTTGCAATAAATGTATCATTTCCCAATTAAGGTTTTCTAAATCTTAGATTGGTCAAGAGTACTTATAGATGCTTATAAATGAAGGTATACTTTAACAGTTAAAGTCAAAGTAAAATAAGAAAGGAACTAGAACAGAACAGAAGAGTATTAATACAGCAGAAACGTTAGGACAGCGCCCACTACTTAAACATTAGTATACATGCCCTCACTAAAGGACAAGTAAAACCATCAACACCCACATGCAAAGCTTGGATCCATTAACAACTTAATAGGTACTTTTCCGAACATACCTGACTAGCGTCCTTTATGTGTATGTTGTCCACTAATTTGCATAACAACCAAAAATATTCTTTACATCCAGGTTTTAACATTGGTTCTTCTTCATAATCATCTATCTATTAAAACAAATTTGCCTTGTGAAATCATTTTAAAAATTATAATGTATTTAAACAAGAACAGACTTTACGAAATAAAATGCCTACACAATTCAATAGTACTTGAACTCTAAGAAAAGATGGATGAGTTCCTGGTGAATTCTGTAAAATCATAAACTCAGAAGATAAGGAAACTTTTAGAAAAACAATCACAAACTGGGAATGGTGGTGCATGCCTTTAATGCCAGCACTCTGAGGTCAGAGGTTGGCGGACATCCTGTAGTTCAAGCTCAGATTGGGGGACAGAGTTGAAGCCCTGTCTCAAAAACACAAAACAAAACAAAACAAAAAAAAATAAAAATAAAACAAGAAAAGAAAAAACAATCTCCAATTATTTGGAAAAGATACAATCAGAGGAAAACATGCAAATGCTACATTATAGAGTTTTAAAATTATTAAAAATATTCATTAACAGCCTTCTGAATTTATTATGTGGTAAAAGCTTTTACAATACACTAGATTTAAAAAAATCTGAAAACTACACCAATTAAAATAAAAATCAAATATGTTACTTAGTGAGGAAAGGAGCTACACCATCATTTTTCAACTTGGTAGGGACAAACAGTATTTCCAAAATAGCATTCTCATGACAGGCAACACAAAGCTGAAATCAAAACACACAGATGTTGTTAGTGGCTGTGATGCTAAGAGTGAGAATGATATGATTAAACAAGCATCTGGTGTGCACCTATAATGCCAGGACTCCACTTCCACTCCATAGAGAGGAGGCAACTAAAGAACACAGTACAAAACAATAAACTGCAGCCAGGTAAAATCTCACCCTGAGAGGTCTCAGTGCTTGAGCATCAGGCAGAAATTTCAACAGGGTGGAGGCAGCCAAAAGGAGAAAGGATCGGTGAATCGAGTCTCCCCCATCTAGGCCTGACAGGGATAACTTATAGAGACCATTGCAAGATTCATGGCGAACTGCAGTCTAAAAGGGGAAAAAAAGGACAATTTCAGTATTTAAAAGCAATTCCCAGGCTAGGGACATAACCCAGTTCATAGGAGTTTGCCTTGAGTTTGACCCCCAGCATTTTACGCATCAGGTAGTAGTGTAGTAGGCCTGTAATCCCATCACTGGAATATTATGATCAGCTACATAGAGAACTAGAGGCCACATTGTCTCAAGAATTTAATCTTATCCTAAATTGCATTATCAATTTTGAAATCAGACTGGGCTACATGAGATGCCGTCTTCAAACAAACAAACCAAATAGAATTCTTGGGAATGTATAGCGATTGGAAGGGCTCAGGTTTGAGACCCAGAATGGTGGGAGGAAGAGAAAAAGACAAGGAGGAAGGGAGGGAAGGAGTGAAGGAGGGAGGGAAGCTGAATATATGAACAAGAAACAAGGTGTGTATGTGTGTAGGGGAAGAAAGAAGTGGGAAAAGAAAAAAGTGAGGAGAATAGAGGAAATGAAGAGAGAAAAGAAAGGAGAGGGAAGGGGGATAATGTTAGTGGGAATAACTTTAGATAACAGTTTGTTTGAAACAGGGTTTCATCTTGCCTGTGGTAACCAAAACACTAGCCTAGAAGTCCTTATCCTCTCGCCTATATATACCTTCCAAGGGCTGGACTATAGGAGAGTGAGACCGCAGAGCTAGCTGACTTCTTTAACAAGGTGATGTATGTTTTGTTGAGAACTGAACACAGTCTTGCACACTGCACATGTAAGAAGAGCAAGTGCTCTACAACTGAACTACATCAGCAGCCCTAACAATGTTTTGTAAACATAATATTCTGATCATACACATATTAACATAAACAACATAAAATCTTATAAAGTAGCCAATAGTGCACGGCAGTATATGCTTATATTTTGTTAAAGAAATGCCTATTTATGGCTATAAAGAAGAAACAAACATAAAAATATATAGGTAATAAGTTAGGATTAAAGGGTTTCATTATTATGTTACTTACAATATAAATTACAAGACAAACATTGTAAAAACAAAAACAACTTATAAAAATATTTAAATCAGAACATTTCACAGATTCCAAGTGAACTTCCCAGATGTTACAATGGCCACCTGGCACAGCCAGAATAGAACCCAATTTAAAAACAACAAATATGAGTGACACAGAATGTATAATATCCACATTTTTAAATGATCAGATTCTATATCTAAAAGGTAAATAGGTAATGTAATGATGAATAGAATCTCGGCGGTTCTTTACCATTATGGATCTTGTTTAACAATGCTAATAACACACAAACTGGTAAAAGGAGAAGTAGCAATCTTTGTTTTTTTACCTTACCTCAGGAATAAGGAGGGTCAATTTCTTTAGCCAATCTTGTAAATGATCACTGTCAGCAAGGCTAGATTTCACTAGAGAGCAGCAATGAGCCCAGCTCACCAAGAGCCACATTGAATAATGGGAAACTAGGAGAAAATAAAGGCACGCTACAGGTTTGTGTCAATAAAGATACAGTGTTCACTATTAAATACAAAATATCGCACACCACATCTATTATACACTTTACTTATTAAAAATGAAGTTAAAAACACAATGAATTTTGTTGAACTCTTACCTTCATGTCTAGACCTGTGATCAGACTGAGCTTTCAAAACCCTGTAAAACAAAAATATGCTATCATCACTAATTAAAACTGGCAATGAAGTACAAATAATTACTATATATTCCTTAAACTTTATATAAGTTCACTCCAAATTGATTTAAGAAAATTACTACTTAAGAGTATGGTATCGCCGGGCGGTGGTGGCGCACGCCTTTAATCCCAGCACTCGGGAGGCAGAGCCAGGTGGATCTCTGTGAGTTCAAGGCCAGCCTGGGCTACCAAGTGAGTTCCAGGAAAGGCGCAAAGCTACACAGAGAAACCCTGTCTCGAAAAACCAAAAAAAAAAAAAAAAAAAAAAAGAGTATGGTATCACTTATTTTGAACCAGTAAATGAAACACTTGGGAAATCAACCAGATGGTTTTCAGAGGACAGAATAGAGGAGGGGGGCAGTACAGGGGGTTGTTGTCAAAGAAAGAAACTTCAGACAGAGGAATAAAGTGTAAGTTCTCTTGCACAGCATAATTACATGTCAATAAAAACACATTGATCGGGCCAAGTGTGCTGGCATAGGCATTTAATCCCAGCACTCAGGAGGGAGAGTTTGGCATATGAGTCCAAGGCCTGTCTGATCTACAAAGTGAGTTCCAGGACAGCTAGGACAGTTACACAGGGAAACCCTGTCTTGAAAAACCACAAAAAACCAAAACCAGACTGAAGTATCATGCTATTGACATTGTGTCTCTAGCACACAGTGGCAGACTCCTGCTTAGCATGTAAAAGACCTTGGGTTTGGTCCAGGAAACAAAAATAACAGTGTATTTCAAAATGAAATAAAAATGAAAGAGGCTGGTGCTGTAGGCATGTAATTCCAGCTAATTAAGAGGCAGAAGCAGGAGAATTTTGGCTTAGCCAGGCTAACTTGTGGCTTTCCTCCTTCCACTATGTGGGTTCTAGGTTGTCCAGTACCTTTATCCTCCCTCTGAACAATATTGTTGCCCCCCAAAATGAACTTTTAAAGAAATTAAAACTCACTTATACATTAAAAAAGAGACATACTAATATATTAATCAAGAGTCTTGGTATTTGGTTTGGTGGGTGTTTTCCTTTGGTTAACTGATTCCCATGTGTACGTGTGTCAGCTTGCATCGCTGGTGCCAAGTGCTTTTACTCACTTTTACATTTTGCTAATCCTCGTTCTTTTGGTTTTTTGTTTTTATTAAAAACAAACCCAGATCGTCAGATGCAGCTCAGGCCTGTGTTGCCCTCCCAATCCTCTTGAGCCTCAGGTTCTAAGTAGTTGACATTATGGAAGTGCACCCAAACACCTGGCTCTCATGTTTAGATTTTAATAACCCACACTGACACAATACACTTACCTCCACAGCGATCTATACGTGTCTTGTACTTTTAATTCTCATCTATGCATTAGAAAAATTTCAGTAACAGGAAAAAGGTTTGTCCTAGTTCCTCGGGTGAGGGCTTTTGAAAACATTACAGCATAGAACTCAGGCAACATAAGAAGTCATGAGGAGGGAAGGAGTGTTGCAGAGATTATAATGAGCTCTCTGGAATGGATTGTTTTAAGAATGATTACATCAGCCGGGCGTGGTGGCGCACGCCTTTAATCCCAGCACTTGGGAGGCAGAGGCAGGCGGATCTCTGTGAGTTCGAGGCCAGCCTGGGCTACCAAGTGAGCTCCAGGAAAGGCGCAAAGCTACACAGAAAAACCCTGTCTCGAAAAAACCAAAAAAAAAAAAAAAAAAAGAATGATTACATCAATTTTATATGTACTATTTGTGTACAAGAAAGTTCAGTCCAATAAAACATGCTATGGAATATTTGAAAATTAGTTTCATAGTCTAACATAATTTATACGATTATATATGAGATATACAACTAAGTCACCATATATTAATCTAACCATTTCTTTTTCTTTTCTTTTGTTTTTGAGACGGGGTTTTTCTGTGTAGCCTTGGCTGGCCTGGAACACACAGAGATCCACGTGCCTCTGCCTACCAGTGTGGGGATTAAATGTATGCTCCATCATCTCCCAGGTGAACCTGTTTCCTAATTTGAAATTCTGTATTACAATTTTCCGCATTTTCCAACTTTCTAAAGTAGTCCAAATAAAAGGGATATTGTTTTGTTTGAACCATACACAAAGAATTTATACATTTATTATACATTTATTTGTATAAGTTCTATGTTCTACTGACTGTGTACTACTGGTGCTCATTTGTGTGTGTATGTGTTTGTGTGTGTGTGTGTGTGTGTGTGTGTGTGTGTGTGTGTGTGTGTGTGTAAGAGAGAGACAGAGACAGAGACAGACAGATAGACAGACAGAATGTATGTGCAAGTATGATGCATGCTTATTCACGTGCAAAGATCAAAAGAAAATGTGCAGTATCTTCTTCTCCCACTTTCCTCTGAGGTGGGACCTATCTGTGAACACGGGATTCAGATACTCTGGACTAGGCTAGATGTCAGGACACTCCACAGACCCTCCTATCTCTGTCCGTTCAGTACTCATGGAGTACATGGGTGGGGCTGCCCAGCTAAGTGTGTGCTGAGACTCGCCTGATCCTGGTGACTCTCAACAATCAGTCCCCTCTATAGCTTTTTGGTTTTGCACACACACTTCTAGTTCCACCCATGGAAAAAACATAAACTATGAAAATGCCAAACATCCACAATTTCAAGATTTCTTTTTTGTTTGTTTTGTTTTTTGAGACAGGGTTTCTCTGTAACAGAGTCCTGGCTATCCTGGAACTCGCTCTGTAGACCACGCTGGCCTTGAACTCAAAGAGATCCACCTGCCTGTGCCTCCTGATGCTCGGAGAAAAGGTGTACGCCACCATGCCTGGTCAATATTCCAAATTTCTGACAAGCAGAATTAGAGCATCTTTCAAAACTGACTGAACGACCTCCTGCGCTCTCAGAGTCATCGCACATACTTCCAGGTACTCAAAAATATGCATAGATTTTTGAAAAATCTCAGGACTGAGGGCAGAAATAAGACAAACCTACAATATACCAGAGATACTTTTTAAAGAGAGACCCTTATCCTCAAATGATAGGGCTACACCAAAAGGTAACAAGAACAAGTTTCAAATGGCTTCTGTAAGGCAACTTGTATAATTTGAGAAAAAGGAATAATGACAATAAAGAATTTGACATTAAATATACCTATATATTATATATAAGTATAATACATACATACATAAATACATATGCATATATATATTTGGTTTTTGGAGGCAGAGTTTTTCTGTGTAACAGCCCTGGCCATTCAGAACTCACTCCCTTGAACCCAGAGATCCACCTGCCTCTGCCTCCCTAGTGCTGGGATTAAAGGTGCACACCATTACACCCAATAAAATAAATACTTCAAATCCATGAATCAAAATAATACTAATCTAGAGGAATAACATAGAAAAGGGTTCTCCTTACATAATGTGTTGTTCAACAATAGACACTGAAGTAATACCAATAATTAGGAACATCAACATTTAGCAAAAATTATGTTAACATTTAATTAAGGAAAAATTACTGATAAAAGCAAGTCAACTGAAGTTTTATGGTTTTATAGAAAATAGTAATCTTATAACTTCATAATGTCCTCATACTGACAGCTTGTTAAAAAGGAAGTTTTTAGCAAAGACAATGGGAATTAACTCTCAAAATTACTATCCGTAGACTAAAGGACATCATCAGAACATAATAGGAAAAACTTGTCACTTCTGAACTATTGCTACTAAAAATATTCTAAAACAAAACAGACACTGGCCGGAGTTAGGCATAATGGGCACACGGCTGGATTCCAAGCACTCCACAGGTTGAGGCAGGAGAATTGTAAGACTGCGGTCAGGCAGAGCTCGCAAGATCATGTTTCAAACAAAAAAGCACCAGGCAGTGCTGCTGCCCAGCTTTAATCCAAATACTTGGGAGGCAGAGACAGGCGGATCTCTGTGAGTTCAAGGCCACCCTGCTCTACAGAGTGAGTTCCAGGACAGCCAGAGCTGAGAAACTCTGTCTCAAAAAAACAAAACAAGGGAGGGAGGGATGGAGGAGGGGAAAGGAGAGGGGAGGGGGGAGGGAGGGAGAGAGGGAAGGAAAAAAGAAAACTGGCTTATACTACTATAATATGAGTATTATGAAGCAAAGGTTGGGTAAGTATCTCTACTTAAGAAAAGGAAGAAGGATGACAACTAACAGCATCACCCGATGCTGAGCAAAGAATAAACTAACAAATTAGGAGACTAGGAAGACAGCTTAATGGGTAACACTCACTGCTCTGCAAGCATGAATATCTGAGTCTGAATCCCAAGCAACAAGAAAAACGAAAGGCATGAATGCATTTGTCTGTAATCTCACCACTGGAGGGCAGAGCCAGGCAGAGCTCCAGAATTTGTAGACAAATCTGTCTGGCTAAAAAGGTGAATTTTTATTTCAGTAAGATACTATGTCTCAAAGCAGTATGGCGGAGAGAGAAATAAAGTAAGACATGACCACCTTCCTTGCTGGGGCCTCTGCATGAATTTATCCATATTAACAAGGGCTTGAGGATTTAGTTTATGGTAGAATGCTTGTCTAGTACCTAGCACGATTTAAAAGAAAAAAATCAAACATATTAATGTTTAATTTTAGAGATTTGTGGATGTGTGTACATGTGCATGTAAGCACATGCCCATGGGGGCCAGAAGAGGCTACCATACCTCAAACCTAGAGTTATTGGCAATTGTGGGCTTCCAGGCATTGATGTTGGAACCAAATTCCAGTCTTCCACAAAAACAGCACACGCTCTTAACCACTGAGCCAGAGCCATCTCTCTACATCCAATGTTGAATGACATAAGTTAATTTGTTTTTACTCAGGGCTAGACAAGATGGCTCAGTGGGTAAGAACACTTGCTATTCTTTCAGAGGACCCAAATTCGGTGCCTAGCACACACACCAGGCAGCTTACAACCACCTATAATTCCAGCTCCAGAAGACTGGAAATCTTCTTCCTGCTGATCCCTGCTGACACCAACATTCACTAGTGTACACATACATACACATGTGTACACACACACACATACGTGTCTAGTTATTGAGAAAATATCCTTAATTTAAAGAGACAAATATCTTAAGTATTTCTAGGTAGTCATAGTGTCCAGAACTTACATTCATGAAATTCCTTAGAATTTACAAACAGAAATACTCATGAATACATAAGCTTGACAAATGTTGAAAAGATATGCAAGTCTAGGTGAAAAGGGCAATACATGATTAAAATCCTAGTAACTTTTGGGTTAAACTTTTTTTCAAAATGAAGTGGTTATTGACTGTGTTAATGTATATGATATATGTGCAGGCATGGCCTGGGGCTCCTGTCAAGCGTCCTCTATTCTTCTCTGCCTTATCTTTAAGAAGGAGTCTCTCTTACTAAAGCTGCGTCTGGCTGTGTTGAGTGGACTGACAGATCTGGGATCCTCCTACCCCACCTCCCTCAGCACCTGACATTTACACGGGAGCCTGGGCACAACTCAGGCTCTCACACTTGACACCTGACATTTACACGGGAGCCTGGGCACAACTCAGGCTCTCACACTTGACACCTGACATTTACACGGGAGCCTGGGCACACCTGAGGCTCTCACACTTGACACCTGACATTTACACGGGAGCCTGGGCACAACTCAGGCTCTCACACTTGCAAGAGCAAGCATTTAACCCACTTAGCCATCTCCCCAGCCCCCAAATGAAAGATTTTTATTTTTTGTTTTTCCCCTTTTTCAGACAGGAAACTCACTATGTAAACCTGAAATGCACAGGGATCCACCTGCCTCTGCCTCCTGAATCCTGAAAGATGGGCACCACCATGCCCAGTTCAAAACTCAAGTTTAGTAACTGCATGTACACACATAGGAAACACGTAAAAATGCATACCTCGGAGCCAGATTATCATACGTGTAAGCAACAGACATAAGTCGCTGAATCAAACTGGTTCCTTGGACAAGCACAAGAAACACCTTTAAAAACAAAAACATCAAGGGGGGAAATCCTTTGAATAGAGCAAAATACTAAGTGTACTGTCATTTCCCCACCTCCCTAAAATCACCAACAGCAAGTTTCATATTTCTCATGGGCTTTGATATGCATATTAAGCTACAACTGCCTTGGTAAATAAGTTAATAAATATATATGTGACTGTTTCCTTGATGTATAACACCTAATGAAAAACCTCTGAAAAGAGAAGCATGGACAGGTATAAATGTCAGGCCTGTTTGACTAGATGCAAGGTTCATTTGCATATTCTAATTTATTTTCCATAGAGTACAACATGTAGTTGCATATATTTTAAAAGCAAATCACTCTAAAAACTTGCCAAGTTTATTTTATACCAATACTTGTATACATTTATATTATTCAAATCTCAAAGAGTAAATCACTAATAAGTATCAATAAACATAGAAATTATTAAGTGAAAGGCTAGAGAGATAGCTTAAGAGGACCTTCAATGTTTGAAGAGGACCCAGGTTCAGTTCCCAGACCCCACATGGAGGCTCACAACTGTATGTAGTTCCAGTTTTAGGGATCCAATGCCTTTTTCTGGCTTCCTTGGTCACCAGACATGTATGTGGTGCACATACATACATGTTGGCAAAATATTAATACATAATATATATATGTATTTAGATAAATATATAAAATACATAATATATAAAATTTACATAAAAGTAAATTTTTTAAAGGAAATATTTCAGGAATTAATGTAAAGAATCACAATCAATTTGATTATTTATATTATAAAGTGAAAGATTTCTTCTGGTAAAAACATAATAGAAACATTAAAGAAATTATCAAATAGTATTTCCCACTAAAACACTTTGGAATGCATTTAGAAGTCACAAAACATTTCATATTTAAGAGATACAAATAATCTACAATACTAGGAAAGATTAATTTTTCCAATGTAATCCCTAACATTGCAAAAGTGAGACATAATTTAGGTCCCCAGTTATACCAATGGTTTCCAAATCTTATGTTCACCCCAAACTCTGCTATCTGTACCAATTCATTACTCCTGTGTTCTTGAGACAAGGTGTGCCTCTCAAGGGGTGACAGAATGAGGAAGAGATTTCACTACCAAGTAATCTTCGTCTCTTCTCACTTCCCCAGTAACAAACAGAGATAGTGAAGGGTATACATCTGATTATCTGAACAGAGAATAGTCAAAGGGATATCCTCTCTCGCTCCCCCACCCTCTCAAAGACAGGATCTCTCTATGCAGCACAGACTGGGCCTGCCTGCCTCTTCCTCTGGAGTGCAAGGATCCTCGGTGTGCACCGCCACTCCTGGCCCATGAGCTGTATGGAAGCTGAAGGATGTACTAGTTTTTCGACATCTCTAAATTAACGTTCTCTACACTTTCTGTAGAATGCTAAAACTAGGACATTACAATCAAGAGTCTTCCCTTGACAGCTGCATTCCTGCTAGGACCTGTCATACTACATTACAGTGCTTGCTTTTCTGGTGAGCATTGCTCCAGAGGTGTTGATCCAGAAGGAACAGGCTTCACTGTGTGTGTGTGTGTGTGTGTGTGTGTGTGTGTGTGTGTGTGTGTGTGTGTGTGTGTGTGTGTGTGTACATCCCATGTATACAGGTACACAAAGAGGTCGGGAGGACACTGGATCCCCCTGGAGCCAGTTAGGAGCCATGTGAGAGGGTGTCAAGAGAAGTCAGTCTTCAACTTCCTGAACAACTCCTTTCACTAGCTTTTGTTCTGTATCCTCTGAGATTCAGGACATAGTGGAGCAAACCCCATTTTTCAGAAGCCTTTTCAGATTTCTTTGGTAAGCTCATGACTCCTGACTAACTCCAACAGTGGTCTACTTCCAGCTCTAGGAATGGTCAACAGTGCTTTGCCTGGGTTGCTTCAGCACTTCAACACACATGTGTGAAATCCATGTTTTATTATATTTCCTGTGTTGAAATACCTACTATGACTTCCCTATTATTCTGAATGGGCTCTGATACTCTCAGAATGTGAGTTATAAAGTTCTAATAATACATGTAAGTGTAAGGTTAGATAACATTAAAATGGTACATCATGCATTCTTGTTAAATGAAGAACAGAAGATTATTACAATTTTATATAACAATGCTGTAGTTACTAGGTAGTATCGCAGTAATCCAGTAGAGTATTTATATGTTAGTGTATTTCTTCACTTTGTAAAAAACCAAACCCCATGCTTTCTCAAAACTTAAGTAAAACTCATTAGAACAATTTAACATTAATTTCTAAACTTCACCTCTGTTAATCGTGGTATATGAAGACTCTTGGTGTGATCACCAGCAGCCTTTCTTGACTTTCCAGGCCAGGCTCTTTTCCTGTGGCTTTCAGCTATGCCAGACCAGGCAAAGACATCATGGTAAGCTAAATCCAAATCAGACGGATCTACTGCAAACTGGCAGATTAATTTCAGCAAGCAAGCGAGACAATCTAGCTGCCACTGTGAACGAGAAAACAATATCAGCTCTCTATGTTCATTTATGTGATAGGTATGAACACTATACAACTTTGAAATTAAAAGAAAAAACTGGATAGTTTTTCATCGATGTGCTACATGACTTTTAAAAATTATGTAACTATTTTAAGAAAATGATCCACTATAAAATTAAACTCTCAAAATGAACTACTTCCCACTGAGTTCATAAATGTGGATGGCAAAGAAGTTCTGCATTTAAAGTGATAATTTTTGAACAGATTAAAGATAATTTTCATAGCAATTATTCAATTATTTCAATCACCAAGAGGTCCTTTCAATCATTCCTCTAGAATTTATAACTCAATGCCTATGCTTAATTGAGAGGGGTAAATTATATGTGGTACATTAGAGAGAAAACTATTCTTTTGTATATAGCATAATGTTGGTAAATGGGCATTAGTATCTGACTTCATTGGCTCATAAGTAAACTGAACTTTCAACTGAGCATGCCCCATGGTTACAATTTAGTTTAAATCCCACAAGAATAAAGGCTGGAAGAGACAGGCGGATCTCTGTGAGCTCAAGGCCAGCCTGGTTCTACAACAGCCAGGGCTACAACAGTGAAATCCTGTCTCAAAAAAATAAAACAAAAAGACAAATAATAACAATAAAGAATAAAGAGTGGTTAAAGTACATAAAATACTCCAGTCTTCTCATCACAGGCAGCTAATTCCTACATACAATTCACAAGGCTAGAGTTACTGATTAATCAAAAAAAGTATCCATTTCATTCTGACTTGCAGTCAGTTGTCACTGCAGGTTCTGGACACTTGCCGTGGACTCGAGTCAATACAGTGCTCAGTACACAAAGTCTGCATTCAAAAGCTATGGTTATTACTTTAATTTTATTTTTTAAAGATAAATTGTAAGAGGATATATATATAAATAAAAATTAGAAAGGATACATTTATTTTCGATGAAATTATTATAAAATGTATTTAATAGATAAATCCACAGGATTTTAGGGAAAATATGCTGCAAACAACGTATTTTTCAAAATTATTAAAAATGCTAACAAAGGGCCAGGCATGGTTGTGGACACCTTTAATCCCTACACCAAGAAGGCAGAGGCAGGTTCATCTCTGAGTTCAAGGCTAGAGCTTGAGCTACATAGTGAGTTCCAGGCTAAGGAAAAAGTCATTTCAAAGCAATAGTAGCAGCAAAGAGCTAACAGCCCACTCATCAACATGATGAAATGCAGAATAAATTATTACATAGGGCTATTCCACACTAGCAAAAAAAAAAAATTTTTTAAGACCTAGTCTCATTATGTAGATCTTGCTATGTAGACCAGGCTTAATATTTTCAGACCATAGGATTCCCAACTGCTCTAAAGGACACTTCAACTGAAAATCTTATACTTATCATATTAAATGTATTTAATATAAATATTCATTCATAGAATAAGTAGTATAACAAATAAAATTTACAATGAATTTTAAGCTCTAGTAACAACTCAAGAAACTTTCTTTAAACAAGTTAATTGGAATATCACTTATATACAGCAGAAGAATTTCAGAAATTTCACTACAATAAATCATTGGCCTCCTAGTCTTCTGTTTCCAATGCTAAGTGCTACACTTACATCTATCTACCAGAAAGAAAAAAAAAAGGCATCCTTCCCTGAGTAATAGCAAAACCATGTTTTTGCTATTATATCTCATCAATATAATTCATATAAAAAAAGAAAATTGTTTCAACAAATATTAGTCAAACTAGATAGTTATATAAGAAGTAAATAAACCAATTCAATCTCATCTACTACATACAGAAGCTAACTCAAATGCAATATAACAAACACTATACATAGCAAATAAAACTATAAAAGAGGCTAGGAAGCTGGAAAGATGGCCAGGTAAGTAAAGTGTTTTCTATGCAGACAAGAGAAAATAAGTTCAGACCCATTAACAACTCCATAAAGTCAAGTGTGATGGCAGGTTACAGGTTCAATGAGTGACCCTGACTCAAAAACTAAGGTGGGTAGCAACAGTTACGTGAGGTCAACCTCTGGCCTCAACACACAGGTACACTGGAGAGCGTACTAGCAGATACACATGCAGATAACATACACATACATACACACCTCCACCACCCACACACACACACAATATAGAAGGAACAATCTTTGTGACCTTGGAATATATATTTCTTAAATAAAATTACAATTTTCCGTGAAATTAAAAACACCTCTTAAAAGATACTGTTGGGCTGGTGGAATAGGCTAAGTGGGTTAGGGTGCTTGCCAGAAAGCCTGATGACCTGACTTCTGTCCCTGGGACCCACACAGTAGAAGGAGAGAATCAACTCTCAAGTTGTCCTCTTTCCTCCATGAGCAGGCCAAGGCATGAGCATAACCATGTAACATGCACAAGCTAAATACAGATTGAATAAATAAGTGGAAAGAGTTCTGTTGAGGATTCCGTGTGTAACTCAGTTAACAGAGTACTTGCTCAGCAGGCCCGGGATTCAGAGTTGGACTCCCAACAGAGAATCTAGCAAAGACGGTGGTTCCCACCTGTGATCAATCCCAGCTCTAGAGGTGAAGACGTGAGTTTGAGACATCTTCAGCTATGTGGGGAGTTGAAAGCCAGCCCATAATTTACAACACTTTCCTGCCTCAAAAAAAGATACTGTCAAACCACAAATGTTCCCAAAACAGGCTAAATCAGCAGAATGAAACTTCAAGATCAGCCTAAACTACATATCAAAGAATAAGACCCATAAATATAGAAGCCAAAAACATTTACTGTATGTGTATCTGATGAAAGAAAAAACAAAATCTTTAAAAGCTCTTTGCAGTTCTGGAGATGAAGCTCTGTACCACATATATGATAAGCAAACACTCTACAAACAAGTGACCTACAAGCAGCTGTTCAAAGTCTGAAATTTTGCCAGGCAGTGGTGGTGCAGGCCTTTAATCCCAGCACTCAGTAGGCAGAGCCAAGTGGATCTCTGTGAGTTCAAGGCCACCCAGGTCTACACAGCAAGTTCCAGGACAGCCAAGACTACATAGAGAAATCCTGTCTTGAAACAAAAAGTCTCAAGTTTTAAAACACGATCAATGGCAACTACTGGCAAGAATGTAGAGTAAATGAGATTCTCTTTATGTTTCAGAGTAGATCTTGACTGCAAAACAATCTGGCAGCTGCTGGTAAATTTAAATTTTCACTTACAAAATTACTTAGTGATTTCATTTCCTAGAATTTACCCAGAAACATATGTACCAAAAAAAACTTACATATGAATCCACAGCTTCTTTACCAGTAACAAAAACATACAAACAAACAAACAAAAACCCTGGAGGTTCAAAGGTCCCATCAACAAGTAAGTGGATAAGCAACTGTGGTATATAAAATAATCACCATCAACAATAAAAACGCACTGACTGCTAAAGTATATTCTTCAACATCAAAATATATTGAAACAAAAGCAAATGTAAAAGACTACTTAAGTACTGCTCCAATTACAAATTTTCATAAACTGAACTTTAATCTATGGTTAGAGAAAGCAAATTAAGATTCTCAGAGCGACTTTGTTAGAAGCAAACTGTTGGAAAACGTTGGAGGTGAAAAGTATTCTGCATTTTTAAATACGCTTGAGCATTTCACAAGAATAGATGCTTACAAAACTACAACACTCTTAAAATGACTGAATTATGACTCACATCAATAAAACTTTGCCTAAAAATCAATGCATTAAAAAACAAATTAAAACTAGAAAATGATCATCAATCTTCACTGCCATGACTTACACAATACCACAAAAGCACAAACGTCAGAGACACACAACTAGACCAAAATTAGGGTATGTTGCATACAGCACAGCAGGAAAGGAAAAGTTATCCAACTGCTGGCAGAAAGTGTTTTAAAACCTGCTTGCTAAGAAATCGATATCCAAAATACACAGTGGACATTTAAAACTCAGTAATAAAAAGGTTCAATAGACTTGAATAGACATGTATGCAAACGAGGTACAAGATGACAATAAACAATCATACTGGTTATTAGGAAAACATAAACACCAGGGTAACATACTAACTTCACAGGCCCTAAGCTGTGAAAATGTAAATACCCTTAGTATGGAAACCAAGAAATACAATGCTGGTTTGAATATAAATGGTAGTTCTACGTGGCTGATTCTTAACATATTAAACAAAATTACTACTGGATCCAGCAATTATATTCTGAAGTAAACACCAAGCCAAGCCACAATCACAGCAACATACTGGTAACGGCCACAAGGAGAAACACTACAAATACTCATCAACTGATAAATGTCTACCTGCCTGACTGAAAACGTATTTGAAAAGGTCAAGGTAAAGGGACATTCACAGGTACAATAATGAATGCACACACATACACACATGACTAACACCACAGAAAACGATGCTCAAGAGATCATTAAAACTGGGAAAATGAAATTTTATTTATTGTTGAATTAAATATTTTTTATTTGGAATGCAAAATTTAAAAGGCAAAGTGAGGGGGCCAGTGAGACAGCAGCGACTAAAGACACTTGCCATGATAACTTGGTCACCTGAATTTGCTGCCAGTCACCAGATCCTTAAAAACATGCAGGCCAAGAATCAACTGCACAAAGTAGTATCATTGGGTAACTGATGATGGCCTGTTGCAGCAAGTAATTCTAAAACCCAAGTACAAACAAATCAACACTTCATTTGAATTCCCAATAAAAATTATCTGCTTTGCATTTAGTTGAAAAGAGTGGACAGCATTACTGTATAAATCCATTATAAAGTTGACTATTGCTCTAGTAACTTTCTTTTCCTAATATTAAAACAGTGTTTCTTAAAATTAATAGTGGTAAGAAAGCAAGGTTCTTTCTTTCC
Organism: Peromyscus maniculatus bairdii; assembly: GCF_049852395.1. NCBI lineage: Eukaryota > Metazoa > Chordata > Mammalia > Rodentia > Cricetidae > Peromyscus > Peromyscus maniculatus. The sequence goes on along the minus strand of NC_134861.1, from coordinate 25,653,734 downwards.
TCCTAAGTTTTTTTGTTTTTTTGTTTTGTTTTTGTTTTTAAGTGAGGCCCAATGCTTATATGAAATATTACAAAAAGAACTGGAGAAACTTATAATTATTTTAAAAATGGAAGATCAATCAGTATAGTATAGAAACACTTTTTGTGTACTGTTATTATAAAGGCAGAATTGGTCAGAACAAATGATAACAATTTTTAAAACACTGAAACCATTTACTACAGACAGAAATCAGTGGGAAAAGACTTCTTGGGCATGCAAAAGGGCCTAGATTTAGTTCCCAGTACTATAACAAACAAGCATATATATATATATAATTTTATTATTTTGAACAGGGTTTCTCTGTGTAGCCCTGGAAGTCCTGGCACTTGCTCTATAGACCAGGCTGGCTTTGAACTCAAAGATCTGCCTGCCTCTGCCTCCCAAGTGCTAGGATTAAAGGTGTGCGCCACTACCACTGAACTTGTTAATATTTCTGAGTAATTAAATTTAGCATTATTCATTTCAAGTGTGTTAAAAACAAAGCTAGATGGGTGGAGGTGGCACATCCCAGCACTCGGGAGGCAGAGGCAGGTGATCTCTGAAGTCAAGGCCAGCCTGGTAGAGCAGTTCTAGGACAACCAATACACCAAGAAACCCAGTCTCAAGAAAAGAAGAAGAAGAAAAGAAAAAAAGAGCTGGAAAGATGGCTCAGTGGTTAAGAGCATTGGCTGCTCTTCCAGAGGACCTGGATTCAATTCCAAACACCCACATGACAGCTTACAACTGCCTATCACTCCAGTTTCAATGGATCCAACACCCTCACACAGATGTACATACATGTAGGTAAAACATTAATGCTTAAAAAAAAAATAAAATTTAAAAAACATTAAAAAAAGAAAAAAAGATAAATTCCATGGCTGTCTTTTAAAATGTATTACTCTGTGTGTGTGGGTAGGGATTAGATGAGAGCAGTCATGTGTAGAGTTCAGAAGACAACTTTGTTGAGGTTAGTTTTTTCTTTCACCCCTTACATGGATTCCAGCGATTGAATTTCAGGCTTATGCGGCATGCCATCTTCCCAGACCAAAAATAACATCCTGCCTTTGCTTCATTCACTTATCTAATTTTAATTCATTGTCAACCTAACAGGTCTTTTACTTACTACTATATGTCTTAATCAACTTTATTACAATCAAGTACATAATACGTTACTTTGTCAATGAAACAGAAGTGATTGAAATAAGATAACAAATATAACTAGTTGAAAAAAATGCCTTTACGTACCACAGTCCATGATTCCTGCTCCTTTGGCTCTAGAATCGCAGAATTAAATATTTCTAGCAACTGTTGAAGCCCGCCAGCAGCAACAAACTGTAAGCAATTTTGAGAATAGTGATAAAGGAAAATCAGCTACACAGAATAATGACAATCTGCTCTGTTGACTTAGTAAGCATTTATAAAAATCTGTGTTCTATAGAAATCACTATTTACAAATAATACAAATAATTTGGGGTAGAGTTGGGACAGGGATTCTCAGTGTAGCCCTAACTGTTCCAGGACTCACTGCAGACCAGGCTGGCTTCTAAACTCAGAAATCCACCTGCCTCTGCCTCCCAAGTGCTGGGATTAAAGGTGTGCATCACCACCACCCTTAATTCTTATATAAAATGTTTTTAGAAAATTTTAAAAAGTCTTATTTTATTAAAAATATATAAGCACAATTTCACTATTTCAGTAGCCATCTAACCTCAGATACTAGGTAGCTGAAACACAGTATTTCAATGTGTGTTGGGAGGAACGGGAGACAGTGAAATGGGATAAACATTGGTGCTGAAATTAAGAGAAACAAAGCATTAAATAATCTTTTTTACATTATGATTTAGAGTAAATTGTAATTTTTCATCTACTCTTTAAAGAGTAAATTAGACAGGGCTAAAGACAAAGATAGCTCAGTAGTCCCTAAAATCCTTGCTTTGTAAGCACAGGACTAAATCCAATTCATGGAACCCACCTAAAGGCATGATGTTGTGTGCTTATAACCACAACACTGGGAAGGCAGAAACAAAGGAAATCTAGGGTTTGTCACCAGTCAGTCCAGTCTAACTGATTAGTTCCAAACTAAAGAGAGATGCTGACTCAAAGGAAGGGTGAGAATAACACTAAAAGATCTTCTCTGGCCTCCATGAATATTCCTTCGTGTCCTTTCGTCCTTCCTTCCTTCCTTCTTTCCTCTATGCATATTCATATTCTCTCTCTCTCTCTCTCTCTCTCTCTCTCTCTCTCTCTCTCTCTCTCTCTCTCTCTCTCTCTCTCTCTCACACACACACACACACACACACACACACACACACACACACACACACAGGACCCAGGTCCCCACAAAAGGGTTACAGCCATCTCTAACTGCAGCCCCAGGGGTCTGGAGACCCTCGATCAGCCTCCACAAGCGCTGCATGCAAGGGCCGCACATAAACATCTGCAGGCAAACACTCAAAACCATGAACTTAAAATGAATTTTGAAAATTAACCTTCAAATAATGATTTCTAGAACCCAAAAAGTATTTTTTCTCAATCTTTCCAAAACAATTATGATCAAACCTTGCAGCTCCAAGAGTTTTTACTGTTTTCCACCTGATCTTCACTCGAATCGTCAGAGTCTGGATAAAGGTCGCTGTAACTTCCCTGGGGGAGGCAAGAACAGAAACAGGGAGGCTTCAGAAGAGTACCTTCCTCAGAATGAAAGGACACCACTAAGAATGCTGCGGGAGGGAAGCCTCCTTTAGTGAGAACAATGGAACTGTAGTTACCGTTGACTCTCTTCTTATTCTTCTGTTAGGTTTTCCCAGTGCTTCAATAATTTCAAGAGCATATAACAACTTATGAGCACTCTTAATTTTGAGAAGTTCTTTCCAATTAAGTCCATCATTGCTCTTAAATTACAAAAGGAAGAAAAAGGTTATCAAGACAAATTTCTAAGATCACCCTCTAAAGACTTAAAGCTCACAGAAATGAACATTAGTATAAAATACAAATCCTGTATATACATTAAATATAAGACAAGAAGCAAAAAAGGTACTAATAGCATGTTTAAAACAAAAACCTATCCATTAAATATTGTCCAATAAATATTTTAAAATTATACAAAAAGCATAGGAAAAGGAATTACATTAGAACATTGCTGTTTCTAATCTCAATTTAGGAACTACTGTTTGTATAACATGCAGCTTTGAAATGTTATTACTAAAGTGGTCACTAATCACATTATAGACCAATCCTTTTAAATTCAAGCAATTTGAGAAGTCAGATGTTCAGAACTCATATAATCTCTGTGATGAGTTCCATGCCAGCCAAGGCTACATAGTAAGTCCCTGTCTCCCAAAAAAGGGATGAGGGAGAGTAATGTTGAGGATGGAAAGACGACCAAGTGGTTAAGAGTACATACTGGTCTTGCAGGGGCTCTGAGTTTGGTTCCCAACACCAATGCAGGGTGGCTAACAACCACATGTAACTGCAGCTCCTGGGGATCTGGCACCATCTTCTGCCTCCACAGGCACTGTCACTCAAGTGCACACACCCACGCACAAGAATACATCATTGAAAGTAATAAACATAAACCTTCTGTTTGTTTGTTTGTTTTGTTTTATGGAGACAGGGTTTCTTTGTGCCGCCCTGGCTGTCCTAGAACTGGCTCTGTCGACCAGGCTGACCTGGTACTTAAAGAAATCTGCCTGCCTCTGCCTCCTGAGTGCTGTGATTAAAGACATGGACCACCACCACTGATTTACAAATCTTTTTTGACAAATTAATCTTTCATTGTAAAGGCATTCTTACAATGAAATCCAATATCACTTCTATAAGTGATACAGAAGAAAATTATCAGATATATTAAATGTCTTTTCCCAATTACGTCATTTGGTTTGTGTAACAATCTAAAACAAGGTCTGATGGATGTCACTTCAGCACATTATATTTACATAAACTTTACTACTTTCGCTGTCAAAAAGAAATATTCAAAACATGCAATTTTTAAAACTTCATTAATTGAAAGCAAATCCAGGGCTGGAGAGATGGCTCAGTGGTTAAGAGCACTTATTGTTCTTGTAGGGCTTGGGTTCACTTCCTGGCACACGGATGGCCCCTCACAGCTGTCCATAACTCTAGGCTCAGGGGATCCAACCCCCTCTTCTGGTTTCTGCAGGCACCAGGCAAGCACACGGTGCACAGCCATAAAGACAGACAAAACACTCATGCACATAGAAATAATCTCTTTTAAAAAGGCAAATCTCAACGTTGGGCATTTAGCTCAGTGGTAGAGCGCTTGCCTAGCAAGTGCAAGACCCTGGGTTCGGTCCTCAGCTCTGGGGGAAAAAAAAAAAGGCAAACCTCTAGCTTTTAATTTAACAAAAGATCCTTCAAATTTTATTTAATATGTTATGCAAGTTAAAAAAACAAATGGGTATTTAAACTGACATCTTTTTTCCTATTAAATTAGGAAAAGGGGGTTGGTGAAATGGCTCAGTAACTTACTTTCCATACAAGCATAAAGATTTGAGTTTGGATCCCAAGCACCCTTTGAAAACGCTGGGCACGGCTATCACACGTCAGTACCATTACCATTGGCAGGGCAGAGATAGGAGGAGACATTTGACTCAAGGGTCAACGTAACTCATCAGAGGGACCGGGAGGTGGGAGAACACAAGGGTGGCAGGAGATTCCAACAATGACCTTCAGCCTCCATACACACATGCACACAAGACAGCAAACGAGAGCACAAAGACTGTGTGGACTCACCTGTTCCTCTGAAATATTCTGGAATGCCGTCAACATGTTTGGACATGTAGGGAGAAGCATCAGCAACTCCCACACACGCCTTGACAGATTTTCTGCATGCAGATGAAGTTCTTCACATTTCAAACTCTAAATAAATAAGAACAACCATTTTATCAAGATAGACCAGAAAAATTAAAGTTTAAACTTCAGTTCAACTGTTTTGCCAAAATTTCCTACCCTCACTTTTAAAAAAGTCTGAAATTTCAACACCACATTTCTCATGGTAAATGTATTCAACAAAATAAACAGCTATGTAGAAGCAGCAATTTTTCAACTTCTCATCAACATTTTCTTATGATGGCTGATCACTTTCCTCAAGCAACTTTTGAAACAGAAGTCTAATCACCTGTTTCAAGTCTCTTTCCCATTTTTTCTTTGCAGATTATCATTCTAGGTATAAGACTGGTACTTTAAACTCTGACCTATATGTGAGCAAGTATTAAAGGAAAACACAAAATTTTAAAGAACCCACTTTTTGATAAAACCTAAGTTGAATAAGGTGAGCAAGTAAACCAATAGACTAAAAAAAAAGGAAGTTTCCTCAAGCACATTTAAGAAGCAAGTTTCCATTCACTGCTGAATTAAGGTACAACTGCAGAGGAAATTCACAGCAAAAGATAAAACCTACTGCCCTGGTATTTACCATAGACTATAAGTCTATTATTATTGTTATACTGCTATTGCTTCAACTACAATGATTCCCTGGGCTAATAATAAAATGCATGCAATACCAAGGAAATATTCTATGTCTATAAATAACTAAGATCTACTGACTGTTGTGATATTTTGTTTGTGATATTAACAAATAAAGCTTGCCTGGAGATCAGAGTACACAGCTAGCTACTAGAGGCCAGGCAGAGGTGGTCCAAACCTTTAATCCTTCCACTTGGGATCTCACGCCATTGATCCCAGTACTTGGGAGGCACACACCTTTAATCCCAGCACTTGGGAGGAGGAAACAGGAAGTGATATGGCTGGGCGGAGAGAGGAAGTGATAAGGAGGGGCGGAGACAGGAGCTCAGCCCCTTTTTCGTCTGACAATGCATAGATGTAAGAAGGCTTTCTAGTAGCTGGCTGTCTGCTTCTCTGATCTTTCAGCTTTCACCCCCATATTTGACTCTGGGTTTTTATTATTAAGACCAATTAGAATTCACATTACAATTGACATAATCTTTTTTTTAACCTAGTATGGAGTGGTCCTTCTGTAGATGTGGGGTTTTGGTTCTAGGATCTATGAACACACCATTATCTATGTTTTTGTAAGCTTATTATATAAAAGGTATAGAAAAGCTTGTGTGCATCCCAGCAGCCAGGAAGCTGAAGGAGATCAGTTTTAGTTTAAGGTCAAGCTGAGTTATCTAGCAATATTCTGTCCAAAGGAGGGAAAAAACTATGCAGAAGCATTGGGGTTCAAAACCAGCCTCAGCTACATAGCAAATGTGAGAGGAGACTGGACTATGGGAGCCAGCAAAATGTCTTAGCAGATAAATGTGCTCGCTGCACAAGCCTGAGAGTTTTTACTTGGCCTATACTGTGGGGATCAAGAGGTTTCAGAGGAGAAGAGTGTTAGTATATGGCCTAGAAATTGTTTTAATGATATTTTGATCAAGAATGTGGATGTTTTTCCGCCCTTGTCCAAAGAGGCCCCATGAGGCTAAATAAAGTAAAGTGTTTTGGGTTAATTCCTTTGGCAGAGGAAATCTCACAACAGCCTAATCTAGACTATGTTATATGGTTATTAATGGTAACTCCAATGACGATTTCTAATGAAAAGGAAGAAGCTAAAGAAAAAACTAAATCCTGTGTTCAAGAAGATAAAACAGATTCAGAAATGAAATAAAGAGAGGAGGAAGGGCAGAGTCAGGAGTCACCAGCCAAACACAGAAGAAGCAAGATGAGAAATGATGCCACACTGAAAAAAGTACCAAGCCACTGGCTAAACATTGATAATAATCATGGCCTGCGGTGGTAGTGGTGCATGCTTTTAATCTCTGTGAGTTTGAGGCGAGATCAAGGACAGGCACTAAAACTACACAGTGAAACCCTGTCTTGGGGGGTGGGGGAGATAATGGGTAGTTTAAGAGATAGTTAGTAATAAGCCTGAGCTACTGGCTGAGCATTTATTAGTAATACTAAGCCTCAGAGTCAATTATTTGAGAAGCAGCTGCTGGCTATTTGGGAACAAGCAAGGGGCAGATAAAATTCTGTCTACACCCAATCATACATCCATACCAAGAAAACATCCTTTAAGATCCTTTAAGAATCAAAACAAAGCCAGGTGTGGCAGTTCACACCTTTAATCCCAGCACTCAGGAAGGCGGATATATTGCTGTGACTGCTTTAATAAAGAGCTGAACGGCCAATAGTTAGGCAGGAGGGATAAGCGGAACTTCAAAGCAGACAGCGGAAGTAAGAGGAGATAATAAAGGTGGCAGGAGACATTAGGAGACATGGAGCGGTAATAGGAAGTTCAAGATGAAAGAAAGGTAAAAAGCCACATGGTAAAACATAGATTAATTAAAGCAAGTTAATTTAAGTTATCAGAGCTAGTGGGACAAGCCTAAGCTAAGGTCGGGCTTTAATAATTAATACTGAGTCCCTGTGTTATTTGAGAGTTGGCTGGAAGGACAGAGAAAGACTCATTACACGCACAGGCAGGCTGATCTTTGTAAGTTGGAGAAAGGAATATAAGGCAGGAGGAGACAAGAATTCACGCATTTCTAGAGGCTCTGTCAGGCTGAGGAGTTGGTGAGGTAAGAGGTGGTGGCTGTGGCTTGCTCTGCTTCTCTGATCTTTCCACTTTCACCCTGATTATCTGGCTCCGGAATTTCATTAAGACCATTTAGGATTCGTGCAACACATCCATTCTTCATTTCAAATAGAAGCCAAGTATTCGCCCAAGCCAGAAACCAGATGGCATTTCTATGTCCTCCAACTTCAATCTTCACTTTGTTCTCCTTTAAATTTACCAAAAGGTGATTTTGTTTCTAATTTCTATCACATTTTGTCTACCATCACCATCCTGTTTCAGGGTACTACCAATTTCTACCTGCACAAGTGTGTTAAGTACCTTACTAACTCTGACACCGAACAAACACACTTCATTTAAAACAAAAACCAGAACATATGCATCTGCCTGTATTTAAAAATCTTTCACTATTGTTCACTTTACTTTGAATAATATGGAAACTACTCCCATGACCCAAAAGACTTACAAGATTTTACTCTGCCTTGCTTTCAGATCTCAATCCTTTCAGCCTCCTCTCCCCTTACCTTCCAGGTTAGCTCTATCCTTGTCACAAATAACTGCTTAAAAAAAAAGACTTACAGGCAAGATTACTAATCCTGGAAAAGGATTGCCACAAGGTTGAGATGTGAAGCTGAGACTTAAAACCAAGCAAGAAGCAAGTAAACAAACCAATAAGCAGACATGATTAAGACTGCTGCTAGAAATGGTGACGTACACCTGTAATCGGAACACTCAGATGGCCCAAACAGGAAGGAGGGTTCTATGTTCAAGTACTGACTGAGATACACAAGTTGAGACTTTTTATCAAAACAAAAAACAATCACCAAAAAAAACCTGTTCCTAGGCTTTAAGAGATGAGAGATTTAAGACATTAGATGTTAAGAGATTAGAAAGTTATTTCTTGAATCTCAATGAAAAGACAAAATATATAGGAAAGAAATCTGATTATTACCTCACTGTCATCCACTGCCACTTTTCCTGAGGGTGGTTTAAATGAAGCGAGCATTTCTAATAAATCAAAGAGAGTAGTCAAATGAGGTTCTTGTAATAGCAACAGCATTGGAGTGTTGTCCTTCTGAGGTGGGGGGAGGCAAGACGCGGGCAGCTGAGCACCCTCCCCTTTTCGTTCTCTTCTTGGTGCGCCCAAAGATACAAACACCATCTGCAAAACAAAACAAACGATGTAGACAGAAGAATCAAAGAAAAAGGAAAAAATACATTCTTTTTTATTAAATACAACAATAAAATTGAGGTACAGTATAACTCCATTTACAACTTCAATGCACAGTAGTAAGAAGTGTTTAAATAGACTCCCTCCAACTACACAATTTATGTATGTACCTGCATATCTTTAAAACCAAGCTCATGAAGTGCTTTTTCATCATAGTCTGTTGTTAATTCATGTCCAGACGAGATCATCCTGACAGGCCCCATGAGGCCGCCTTCAACAGAAAAAGGAAAACTGTTCATGCCATTTGTTGACAATACTACAACGAAGCAATACACCCACTGTTCATTACTTACATATACTCCTGAGAAACAGACAGTAATAGTAAGCATGCTTCCTGAATGTTTTCTCATGTCTTAAATTGTGTAGGTTGTAAAAGATACAAGTTAACTTTTTACCACTAGTATACTTAGATAAATCCCTATATCTCCTTGACAATATAACGCTGTTATAAATGTTAAAAAAAAACAAGAACTTTCTGGGAACTTACTGCATTTCCCTCAGTACTACAGAGAAATCAGATTCCTTAATGCATCAGTTGCACAAGAAACCAGAATGTGTTGTTCAACTGAGCACGCATTACTGTTATTTTCCAAAAAGAACACAACAAAACAGAGCAAACATAAAATGGAAACCTAAATGCTTATGTGGAGAAAAAAAAAAATACTCAAGATCAGTTTATGCAATAAACTAATATTTAAAAGACCAACGAGCTCGTTCAATAAATCAGTACAGGTAATTTAAGAATGCCCAAGAGTCTTTTGCTGCTTATGGCCTGACTTTAATTCCCACCACCTGCCCCACCTCACAATCTATGCTTCAGTTAACAGGTTCCATGAGCTTTTCATGCTTTGACATGCTCCCTATGTAGATCAGGATGACTTTGAACTCAAGAGACAAACCTACCTCTTCCTCCCAAGTGACATGCTGCCCTACTCAGCTCTTTGCCCTTTCTGTAAAACGTGTTCCCATCTAATGTAGTAAAATGTCTGCCCCGGGAATTCACAGGGCATGTCCCTTCATTTCCTTCAAGGCACACTCCCATTTCACTAGTGTCCTTCTAGTCTACTTTATCTTTCCTAAGAGTGTCTATCTTCAACGAAATACAAAAAAAAAAAAAACATTTACTTCCAACATGGGCATGTTTCTTTTTTTATACTTACTGATGGATTTTAGCCACTAACAGTAGACACTCAAATTAATTACAATACAGTGGATGCTTCTTTTAATAATAATTTTTTAAAAATTAGAAATGCCTGATTGGGAAATGAAACAAAATTATTAAATGTCAAATAATTTCATCAAACATTAAAGTGGTGGTTTCTGATTTGTTTTTAAGTTAAACAGGATCTCACCATGAAGCCAGTGTTCCTGCCACAGCTTCCTACATGTGGGGGTTATAATCATGTGCCACCACACACAACTGTCATTGTCTAATTTTATGTGATGTTGAGTCATTGGTTGACTTCTTGCTCATAGTGACAGGGATCAAAACCAAGAGATTTTCACATGTGAGACAGAAATTCTACCACTGAGTGAACTCCATCCTTGATTTGTATTAATGCAGAAAACTATTTAGTGAGCACAAAAGCAATTATTTTCAAGAGTACTGAGTAAAGCAGGGCAATTCTTTACATGATGTTGTATATAACACTTCTATTACGATTGTGGTAGCAAGGCAGGCTCAACTCAGGTCTTTGCATGTGCTAGGCAAGTGTTCTACCAATCAACTATGGGCACCACCCCAAAAATGACACATAAAAGTGTTTTAAATTACTTTTCCAATTCACACCAAGAAATTTAATACAGGAAAACAATTCATTTCTAACCATGAGATGGAATCTGGCAATTTTCTTCTCTAGAGTAGAACTGCCATGTAGTCAAACCAACAAGTTTTTTTCTGAAGGAGGTGGACATCCTGGGTATTGAACTAGGGTCTCAGGTATGCAGACCAAGTTCTGCACGACTGACTTAAAGCCCCTATATCTAAGAGACAGTTTTAACGTAAGAAGGGCCTAAATCATTCTGGCAAGATTCTTTGCCTTCAAAAACGAAAAAAAAATTATCAAGAAAAATATGGTGGCTCACACCTATAATCCTAGCATTTTTAAGACTGAGACAAAAACTGCTCCAAGTCTGAGTTTAATATACAGAGACTATCAATTAGGAAAAAAAAAGTTAAAGACCTTGTAAATATAAATATTTTGTTTATCATGTCAGAAGATAAAAGGTGTTTGTACTAACCATGACATTCTGAGCTCAATCCCTGCAACAAACATGGAGTTTGGAGGTGAGATTTGTTGGGAGCAGTTCAGGACACAAGGGAAAGGTGATCCCAAATGCACTAACACCTGTACAAAGGTCTTGACACAGGAGATCTCTTTCTTTCTGACCTTCCACTCATGGCAATGCAACAAGAGTGGAAGGTGCTGCACTGTAAGAGGGAAGCAGACCTCACTAGATCCTGGTACCTTCATCTTCTGCAGGGCAGTCAGGAACAACTTTCAGTTCCTGTCTGGGAAAGTATGGTGACTCACATCTGTAATCCCAGCACTTTGGAAGCCCTGGAGGGAGGATTCCTGAGAGTGTGAGTCCAGCTTGGGGCTACACAGTAAGTTCTAGATCAGCTTGAACTCCAGAGTTAAGATCCCATAAAACATCCTTCCATTGAAGCAACTGCTAAAGCAACAGAAGACGGACCAAGACAGTTGCTACACAATAAAGCCTAAAACTGTACTGTATCCCACGCCTTTAATCCCAGCACTTGGGAGGCAGAGGCAGGCGGACCTCTGTGAGTTCAAGGCCAGCCTGGTCTACAGTGAGTTCTAGCACAGCCAGAGCTACACAGAGAAACCATGCCTGGGGGAAGAGAAAAAAAAAAACCCACACAAAACTACTGAACATGTCAAATGTTTAACTTACCGGGAAACTCTCCTTTTCTGCTGCTCTGACCAAACTCCTGAAGCTGAGCTTGCTGACTGATTTGTTCCTTCTGTAAGTTTTCATACCAATGAGTTACTTCAGCCCTAAGATCTGCTACCTGGTCACTGGGATACATTTCAATAGTCATCTGAAATATAAGATGTAACCAATTAAAGACTATAAACAAACTACCAGACCCAAACAACTAACCAAAGATTTGAAAAAGAAATGTTACCAAATTTGGAAATTAAACCCTGTAACTAACCTTGTCAGGAAGTCCAGCAGGCTGACATACAACCCTTAGAGGCAAGGACTGCTTGTCACTCAGGGCTTTCAAATGACTACTAATACCAGTGCCCTCAATTTGCCATTGTCTCAGATGATATGCAAACCTACAACAACACAAAACACATAAACAAAGGAGATCATTTTCAACACTTTAATGTTACAGGAGTTTTTCTTTTTCTTTCTTTCTCTCTCTCTCTCTCTCTCTCTCTCTCTTTCTTTCTTTCTTTCTTTTTCTCTTTTTTTTCCTTTCCTTTTCTTTGGTTTTTCAAGACAGGGTTTCTCTGTGTAGCTTTGGAGCCTGTCCTGGAACTTGCTTTGTAGACCAGGCTGGCCTAGAACTCAGAGATCCACCTGCCTCCGCCAAAAAGGAAAAGTCCATAAAAGGTTATACCAATTTTAGATTCAACATAGTGAGTTGAATTTAAAACAAATAAAATAAATAAAGACAAGTAGGTAAGAATTTTAATTAAAAAGACTCCCAGAGAAATGACTGGAGGAGAAAAGCCCATTATATACAGTTATTTAAAGGGAGTGGGAGGGAATCGGAAGGAAAGCAAAGTAGAACCCAACACTAATCTAATAATGAAGGATCAAGTTTTCATTTTTACATTTAGAAAAAAGGTTTAAGAAATACTTTCAGAAAAAGATGTATTCTACAGAAATATTCCTCAGATATAAGAATATATTCAAATGATGTAAATCAGTTTAACAGAAAAGAGACTGGATTTTATCCACAAGTGTAACAACAACAAGAACAACAACCCTGGATTAAAGACTAATTTCAGTGAGCTGGAGTGAGGGTGCTCTTGCGGAGGCACTGGTACAGGATTTTCAGCAACCATAGAGTGTCCATAACCATCCATAACTCCAGTTCCAGTGGGTCTGACACCCTCTTATGGCCTCCTTGGGCCTTGGCATGTACCACATACATATATGTACATGTAGGCAAAACACTCATGCATATAAAATGAAGTAAGTTCTTAAAAGGACTCTTCACTTGCCCCCAAAGGCATCTAGCATGACACAGACTAAATACTGGAAAATTCCCTAATTTATTTTCAGGTGTGAAAAATAAGAGTCAGGTTCCTGATTTTAAATAAATAAATATATGAATGAATGAATGAATGAATGAATGAATGAATGTCTAAGGCTAAGCAGGAGTCCTGAAATAAAAGGATAGAAATTCACTTATTTCCTACAAGTCAGACATTACCCAGGTCTATGACTGAACAAAAAAGTAATTAAAAAAACGCCTTGTACTGAGGGTTTCAAGCTGTAGTTTCTCCACGTTGCTTCCACTGACATTCTGACCTCCATACTTTATAGTATTCTTGGAACAACAGGCAGGCTATCTTACACACCCTCAAGGGTTTACCAGCATTGCTGGTCTCTCTCCAGGCAAAGCCAATACAACCTTCTCCTCCAAAGGTATGATAACAAAAATGTTTCCAGAAAGTACCTACTGCTCCTAAGAAACAAAATCACTGTGGAATGAAAATCATTGCTAAGATTAAACCTTTTTCTAAAAGGTGAATTCTTTAAGATATTACTATTATTCACTATTATACAAGCTATTTGGAATGTTTCTCTAATGTTACATTATTATAAATTTGCAACACTAAGCACATTGAGCACTTGATGTACAGGAAGAAGAGGTAAGATTTGGTAGGCAATACATAACTTTTCAGCTACTGCTTTGTTTACTACTCACTCACAGATGTTCATATAATTTAACAGCAATGTTAACTTCAGCATAAAATAAATCAAGACACACACGAAAGATACGTTTTTCCACAGCAGGTCAAAACTAGTATCTATGAAAGAGATACTAGGGCTTAAATTCCATAAACTGATGAAAGGTACTGCTTTGGAAATGAAAACTAAGGACCTTCGGATTTAATGTTACATACTAGTAAAATTACAATGTACAAGACCAAAGGATGTGTGTTAACATGCCAGTTTGCTGTTCTACACAGCACAAAATTCTTTTATAAATAATTCAGTATATCATCAACAGCAAACATGTCTAATATGAAACAAAGCAATTACAGGAGACTTTTCCCCCAAATAATATCTTAGTGCGATGTTTGAGTTATACAACAAGTTTGTATTGACTTTTTAATTAATTTGAATGAGAACACCTTTTTTATTTTTATTTTTCTAAAGTGGTAAAGGTTCTGAGGCTCTGATTTTTCTGTGCAAAAGTTCAAGACTTCTCTTATACATTCTTCAAAAATACAGGAATTGTTTAAGTAAATTTCTATAAACTATAATCAATCATAAAAGAATCTTACACTATATGAATCATGTATACATATTATAAAAAAAGTGTAGGATTATCTTTCTTACCCAGTATTTCCTATAAATTCAATGAAATGTCAAAAATATAGATTGCATGTGATTTTATAAATATCAAACTAAGATCTGAAGTTGAAAGAAGTTATAATTTTAACAAATTTTCAACACAGTTCTTAGTACTTTTACATTAATACTTGTTAAATGACTTTTAACAAACAGAATTTTGGTAATTAAAACTATCTACTCACCTTTCATTTCAGTTGATATATTCATAAATGTTAATTTGCTTTATTTCTGTATTACACAGGGTATGTCTAAATTAATTATACAGATATTCATTAACACAGAAAGTTTTGGTCATGTTTCCATGGTAAATGGAAATTCAAAATTAAAATACTCTCTCCTAGTCCAGGAAGAAAAAAAAACAGCAAATGAAACAAATGATTCAACTTGATAAAATATGAAAGGTTATATGATGCTGTTGGGGAGAGTTGCAGTGTAACTTGTCTCAGTGTTAGTGTTCCTGCCTCTTCAGTCATAATTAACACCTCTGTAGAAACAGAATTCTGTCCTGAGTTTCTTATTCATGCATAACTGCTAAGAGCCTCAAGATTTTAAAATCTATATATTTATGAGAGTTTTATACTGCCTTTTCAATGCAAAATGATACCTAAGTTTCTTTAGCAACAATTTCCATTAAAAACCATTCAGTTTGGGTAAATTATGTTTCCTAGATGGTCGTGATAAGAACTTTAAGAATACATTTAGACATGTTAACAATAAAAATACTGACATTTACTCATGTAGTATAGTGTAACAAAATTACCTTCTCCTAAATGCTTCCAGATGTGTCTTCAGCATAAGCAATCCTCTTTCTATAACTGTGAGACTTGAGTGTGATTCTTGTTCAAGACTGCTAGAAGCTATCATAAGACTTTCCATGCACTTGCTAATAAATTCTTGCTCCTTTTCCAAACCCGTTTTACCTGAAACCCAGATGTATATTCATTACAGTTTAACATTTTTATTTACCTATATTAAATATAATGAACGAAACTGAAGTTTAATCAAATCTCCTCACATAAAAAAGTACTTATTAGAACTGGGAGTGGTGGTACATGCCTGTTAGTGCAGCACTCAGGAAACTGAGGCAGGAAAATTGAGAATCTAAATCAACTAGGGATACATAGCAAGACTGAGTCTCAGAAAAAGGCTGGAGAGATGGCTCAGAAATTAAGATCATGGGCTGCTCTGCCAGAGGGTTCAGGTTCAGTTCTCAGAACCCACACGAACCACCAGGACATCTGACGCCCTCTCATGGCCTCTGTGGCACTAAAGAAACATGCCACACATACACACATTCAGACAAACACTTATATACATAAAATAAAAAGTCCCCCGAAACATTTTAAAGAAACAAAAAGAGAAATCTTTCAAATTACTTACCATTAATGTAGTAGGAGTTAATATACTGAATAGCTGCTCGACTGACATCACCTGAATGTGCTCTTAATGCAATACCCCAAAACTGGTCCATACCACACAGCTAAGGATTAAAGATAAAACATTTTTAAATTATTTGTTAAATGATGACAGATTATTAGATTTAAATATCAAATGAGAAATTAAACATTAAACTTAATATTTTACAAAGTATTAAGAGGGCAATTTACAGTATTTGAACATTATATAATATAATCATCATTATCAACAACCACAAAAACTTATGAACTTCCTCAGGTAATGAAGTATTTTTAAAGCCCACTGTATTTATTTATAAAGCATGAAAACAATAAGATTGCACTGGGCGGTGGTGGCGCACGCCTTTAATCCCAGCATTCGGGAGGCAGAGGCCACTCTGTGAGTTCAAGGCCAGCCTGGTCTACAGAGTGAGTTCCAGTAAAGGAGCAAAGCTACACAGAGAAACCCTGTCTCGAAAAAAAAAAAAAAAAAAAAACTTAATAAATTATACAGTATGAAATCATCATAATAATTTGCACAATACTTCGACAGTTTTCATGGAAGTCCCACTGACAAAGCTACGACTTTCATGCAGTCACTCATAACTTGGTGCACACAGTACACAAATTCTTATTCAGATTAGAGATGTCCTAGGAGATAACAAAACAAGTGGTTCTGCTAACTGCTGCAGAGGAACAGCTAAAGTGCACGTTCTCAAACTGGGGACAGAGTGGAGAAAGATGGTCTTCTAATGGATGACTGCATAGCCTGAGTAAAATATCAGCTAACAGAACATAGTTATTAATTAGGCAAATTAAGACTGTCTATTACCTTGAAATTATTAAATAGAAACGTAGTAATACTGTTGTTAAGACTAAAACATTAAATAACAGTAACAAGACAAGCCTCCCAGTCTGGAGAGATGGCTCAGTGGTTAAGAACACGGGCTATTCTTCTAGAGGTCCTGAGTTTAATTCCCAGCACCCACATGGTGGATCACAACCATCTGTAATGGGATCTGATTGTCTCTTTTATGTGCATGAAGACAGAGCACATATGTACATGAATAAATAAATCTTTAAAAAAAAGCCCCACATCACTATAAAAAGAAAAAGCAACAGTAGGAAGACAGGAAAGAACACAGTAGATATAAACAAAATTATTACTTTGTGAGACAACATCTCACATAATCCAGGATGGCCTTGAATTCACTATGTAGCCAAGAGTAAAACTAAATTCCTTATCCTCCTTTTTCTACCTCCCAGATCCTGAAATTACAGGTGTGCACAACTTTCCTTGCTTGGATTAAAGCTTGAAATAATAGGTGGTGGATGTGCATACCTTTAATCCGAGCACTCCAGAGGCAGAGGCAGGCAGATCTCTGTGAGTTTGAGACCAGGCTGGTCTACAGAGCGGGTTCCAATACAGCCAGGGCTACACAGAGAAACCCTGTCTGAGGGGCAGGGCACAACACTTGAAATAAAATTAAACTATAATAGTCAAAGTTTATAGAAAGTTACCTTGGTAATCTAATTTGAAGACAAGAAAAACCTCACAAATTGATCAAGTTAAGCCTTACCTCAGAGTTTGAGCCACCATCATAGGCACTAGTAGCCAATCGAGCCAAGTTACACAGATGCTGAAACAGGTTTAAGCCAGTCATGCTGATTGTTTCAGGTTTTAGCTGGGGCATCTTAAGGAAAAATGATTTAATTTTATTACATTATTAATTTTACTAAAGACAACATAAAAGGAATATTATCAAAAAAGATTTGGCGATAATTTAAACATCTAATAAGTAAATAAAATTCTATTCATGCAAAGCCTGAAGAGATGTGTGCTTCAAACAGACACACCTACCTGATGTGTACTTCAATTATGAACACACACACACACACACACACACACACACAAACATACACACAAATCAAGAGAAGTAAATAAAAACATTTTGTCATCTATTAAATACTGTGACTTTATACATTTACAAGATATGTAGCTAAATGCAGTATTAAAGGACAAAATTTATGATAAATAAAATTCTATCTGTACCTTAACCTAAAACTCATTCATTATATTATAACAGAGACATTATGAATTTGCAGGGAACTTTTCTAATCTCAAGAAAAAAGGCATTAAGAAAATGGGAGGAAAAAGAAACTTGTTTTTCAGAAAGTCTCATGCAGCCTAGGTTGACTTCTAACTTGCTACGCTGAATACCTGTTCCTCTTTCCCCAACCTCTCAAATGTTGATTGAGACCATAGGCATGTACCACAACCAAAACAAATCTGTTTTAACAATCACTGCCGTGAATGTTACAGTTTATATTAAAATGACAACATGCAACATCTGGTGAACAGAAACACAGACAATACTATCACCATTATACCTCTTACAAGGCCTTCCCAAGTAGCTAACAAATGTGGTTATTAGCTTATAGTTGGCCAAAAGACAGACTGACATTATGGGAATTTAACTCAAGAAGGCTCAAACACTTAGGTCTTATATTTGTTGTTATGGACACACATTTCAAACTGACAATCATTTTTAAAAATAAACACTCGAAGACCAACATTTATGATTAGTGCCATCCTTAAACATTATTCTAATTGCTCTAAATTCTTGAATAAATAGATTATATTTATAAATAAACTAAATTTACAGTTAATTAAAAATAAAAGGTAACATGACAGGAAAATTTGAATCGGAAAACTTATATAAATAAGGATCACCAAAAACTAATGCATTTGTTCCATTTAAAAGCTATGTAAAAGAGAGAAAGACTAAGACAAAGAATGTTACAGAAGTCATTCTTCAAGAGATTAAAATGCATACAGGAATATATACAAATAGAACTTCTAAGATGAGAAATTACCTTCTCCAGGAAAAGATGTTTATAGGTTTCCATTCCCATTGCATGTTGGTCTTTACTTCGAACTTGATTTAAAAACCAATGAAGTGCATCATCATAGCACTCAGAATCTTCTACTAAACAATGCCATAAGATGTCGACTTGCTCTAAACTTAACCCTAAACAAAAATGATAAATTTTGTACTTCATTAATTTTCAAGGGAAGGTGAGAAGTAGGATACTGCTACATAGCTCATTCTGGCCTACAACTTGTATTCTACCTGCCTGCACCTTCCAAGTGATGAAATATTGATTATGAAATTAATGAAATAGTGACTTACCACATCTGGCTTGTGTTTTATAAATTATGTAAAAAACAATTTTTGGACACGTGTATATATAGTTTGTTTTTTCATAAAATACATTTATGTTGTAATTACTAGCTCAGTATTAATTCCTTATGATTTTCTGTCTGGAAATTTCAATCTGGAAATCTGAATCAGGATTATACAGAACATTGTGGTCCTAACTCATTATACTAAAAGCAGCTAGAGCCAAATATGTATGTAAAGCAGCTAGCTGAAAGCATGCTCCCCCCCAGACAGGTTTCTCTGTGTGGCTCTGGTTTTCCTAGAACTTGCTCTGTAGACCAGGCTAGCCTAGAACTCAAGAGATCTTCCTGCCTCTGCCACCCAAGTGCAGGAATTAAAGGTAAGTGACACCACTGCCTGGATAGCTGACAGCATTTCACAAAAAGTATTTTAAAAGAAACTGTACTATGGGGCTGGAGAGGAGGCTCAGTGGTTAAGAGTACTGACTGCTCTTCCAGAGGACCCAGGTTCAATTCCCAGCACCCACATGGCAGCTCACAACTGTCTGTAATTCCAGTTCCAGGGGACCTGACATCCATGGCAAAACACCAATACACATAAAATAAAGATAAATAAAGAAAAAGAAAGAAAGAAAAGAAACTGCACTAACATTTGCTATCAAAGCAAAAGTATCAGAGCTGGAGACATGACTCAGCAGATTAAGAGCACATACAACTCTTCCAGGGGACCCAGAACCCACATTAATTAGCTTACAATCACCTATACCTCCGACACCTCTGGTTTCTGTGGGTACTCACACATGGATGCACCTACCCACACATAGATATATACAACATACACATAATTAAAAATGAAATAAAAACAAAATATTACATATGGATAATCTTACATAATTAAAAATACACAACTTAAAAACAGTCGTCTGGCTGGGGATGTAGCTCATTAGTGCATGATGAGGGCCCTGAGTTTAATCTTCAGCAACACCAACAAAAGGAAAGTATTCTAGAAGAGTCATACAATTAGGTCTAAAGGATTGGGTCAGCTTTGTAAAATGTGAATACATCATTGTATTATGGTAACAATGGCTTTGAACTTAGAATTCTTCAATCTTATGGACAGGATTACCTGTCTTACCTGGAGACAAGCAATCACAGACATTTTGAGGATTCAATTCTAAATTGAGGATTACAAGAGTAGAAAGCATATCCAAAGGCTGTCCATAGGAGATAAAGCCACTTTTTCTATAAACTATGGGAAAATCCTTATGAGCACAAAGCCAAGCATGCAGGAAATGATGAAATACAAAGGATTAAGTTTGCCAGATCCAGATGACATATACATGGTACCCAAAAATCAAAGGATTTCCAAATATAACAAGGAAAAACAAATATAAATCTCTGTAGAATGAAAGAGAAACATTATAGGCAATCACAAGTCTGAATATGCTTTAAAAAAAGAAACAAAACAAAACAGACAATTCAAAGGATTTTTAACTTAATGAGATCACCCAAAGCCTACTGTGGTTTCCTACAGTCTGGGGGTGGGCATGAAAGAATAAGAATGACCAAACTCCCCTACTAAGAAATGAAATGACATTTACCTAAATATCAATATACTTTGAAATGTTTGATGTCTTTAGCAACTATAATCTTAGCACTCAGGTCATAAGACAAGAATTTCAAGTTCAAAGCCGATTAATGCTATGCAAGTAGTTTAGGACAACCACCATACAGTGAAACTGTCTCAAAAATCACATATGGTGTTGTAGATTATTTTCTAAGAAGAACATGTGTTGCTTAGAGCCAACATGAGAGCTGAAAAGATGGCTCAGTGGTGAAGAGTGCTTGCTGCTCTTAGAGAAACAGAGTTTAGTTCTAAGCATCAACATTGGGCAGTACAAAACTGCCTCTAATACCAGCTTGAGGAGATCTAATGTTCTTCTCAAGCCTTGGTGGGAACCAGCACACATGTCTGTCTGTCTGTCTGTCTGTCTGTCTGTCTGTCTGTCTGTCTCTCTCTCTCTCTCTCTCTCTCTCTCTCTCTCTCACTTGTCTGGAAAACCAAAATAAATAAATAAATAAAATAGGAATTAAAATAAATCTTAAAAGGTAAGAGGTAATATAAACTACAGATAATGCTTAGTATAAGTTATTAAACAATTTAGGTTGTTAAAAAGAAAAAAAAAAAGAACAAGATAATAAAGTTAAAAGGTTCCACAAAATAAAAAGTATTATGGTTAGTTATAGTAAATTACATAATTAGAATTGCTCAAATTCACTGAACCACTACAACACATTCAATAAGCTTTTGTTATTTTTGTAAATCTTTCAAAATTGTTATTAATGTATTAGAGTACCGAGTATAATTAAACATCACTACACTATATTTTTAATACTATTATTCTCTGGTAGGAGTGGGATTTTTTGTTGTTGTTTTTGGCTTCTTCTTTTTTTTTTTTGGTTTTTCGAGACAGGGTTTCTCTGTGTAGCTTTGCACCTTCCCTGGAACTCACTTGGTAGTCCAGGCTGGCCTGGAACTCACAGAGATCCACCTGGCTCTGCCTCCCGAGTGCTGGGATTAAAGGCATGCACCACCACCGCCCAGCTGTTTTTGGCTTTTTTTATCTAGACAGCAACTAAATTTTTATAGAGAAGCTATAATGCATAAAATAAACACAAAACTTAGCAATTATCAGAAAATATTTATACTGATATTTGTTTTATTTCCTATTTCCATATAAGATGATATTATATTTTGTTTCTTTTTTTTAGTCATAGTGGGGTACAATGACCTCATAAAACAAAACAGAAATATTCTATAAAAAAAAAGATGTTATATTTTTGAAATCTGTTGGTATTCCAATATTAGGTGAACTTCTTATAGTCTAATGTGAAAGAATCACAGACTTAAACCAATAAGAGAGACACATGGTCTAGCATAGATAAGGACATTTAAGATAGTGATGATGCTCTGTTTCTCTACCCTGAGACAGCTCTCCTACCTCGGCACCTCGGCCCTGAAAATGTATGCCTGCTCCACTTTCACCTCTACCCACTCCTTGATTAGGGGCTCCCTTAGCTGCTGAGTAGAGCTGAACCAACCACAGATGCGGACAGATGAAGAAAAAGAGCATTAGTTAACAAAATCCAGATTCCTCTTCCATCTAAGAAAAGCCATCATGCAGAGCTGGCCTCATTCTTAAATCTACAAAAGCAACTTGTACTTGGGAGAGAGAGGGGGAGATAGGGGGTGAGGGGGGGGGGGAGAGAGGGAGAGAGAGAAAGGGAGAGGGAGGGAGACAGAGAGGGAGAGAGAGAGGGAGGTAGGGAGGGAGAAAGAGAGAGGGAGAGAGGGAGGGAGGGAGGAAGAGAGAGGGAGAGAGGGAGGGAGGGAGGGATAAAGGGAGGGAGGGAGAGAGAGGGGGAGAGGGAGAGAGGGAGAGAGGGAGAGAGGGGGAGAGAAAGAGAGAGGGAGAGAGGGGGGGAGAGGGAGAGAGGGAGAGGGAGAGAGGGAGAGAGAGGGGGGAGAGAGAGAGGGAGAGGGAGAGAGGGAGGGAGAGAGGGGGGAGGGAGGGAGAGAGAGGGAGGGAGGGAGGGAGGGAGGGAGAGGGGGAGAGGGAGGGAGAGAGAGGGAGGGAGGGAGGGAGAGGGGGAGAGGGAGGGAGAGAGAGGGAGAGAGGGGGAGAGGGGGGAGAGGGGGAAGGGAGGGAGGGAGGGAGGGGGAGAGAGAGAGAGAGAGAGAGAGAGAGAGAGAGAGAGAGAGAGAGAGAGAGAGAGAGAGAATTATCAATGAAACTGCTTACACAACCTGAAATATAACTGGAGCTTCCAAATACCACCTATGAACCCAAGTAATTTTAGGAAAAATTAACCCAAAGAATAAAGTTTGTGGCTATTTTTAACTAAAATTACAAGATTCCAAAAATAGTGATGAGAGATGTAGTTACTCTAAAGTGGTATTTTTCTCCTATTCCCAATATTTTACTTTAAGATGAGTCCTTTACCACTTGAGAAACATTTGAAAGCAGTGAAGCCAGAAAGAGAATTTTTCATAGCCATGCTTATACTATAAAAATGTCCACAGGAAAATATTAATAGTAAATGCTTATTCAATAATGTTAGCACAAAGATGTAAAATTATGAAAAGCCATGGGGATTCTGTCCTTGAAATGTCTACAAAACTGTTCTAATGGGATGTCTAATGCTAGCATCTAGGGAAGGGAAGGCAGGCACTTGACACTTGACGGTGCAAGTCAGGGATCTAGAGCCCACATGGAAAAGAGAACTGATTCCTTCAAGGTGTCCTGTAATCTCCTCATGCACCCTTAACAGGCACACGCATGCACAAACACAAATAAATGTAAGAAAAATTAAAATCTTACTGAAATGATCAGGTGATCCCAGAGTTGAAAACACACAAGTTAGGAACTGAAGTCGAACTTGAACTTCGGCACTATGGCTGTACCTACAAAGAACCATTCACAGAATTAACAGAAGCCCTAATTCTTTGTTTTTCACATTTTTTTGAGACAGGGTCTTCATACTATAGATGAAAGATAGCCGTGAACTCAAGGCAATCACCCTGCCAATCACTCGGATTACAAGTCTGAGGTGACCACACTCAAGAAGAGCCTACATCTTACAGTAAGATTTTTAATGTTCCTAATCATAACATAGGCCAAAAAAGCAGAAGCCCTATAAAGTTTATACAATGCCCCTTTGTCTTAAGTATACAGCTGCATGTATTAACAAGTTCATGAAAAATTTTAGGATATAACAAACTTATTTTCAAGTTAGTTATTTTTTTAAGCCTTTAAAAAAAATTTAGGGGGCTGGAGAGATGGCTCAGAGGTTAAGAGCACTGGCTGTTCTTCCAGAGGATCTGAGTTCAATTCCCAGCAACCACATGGTGGCTCACAACCATCTATGAGATCTGGCACCCTCTTCTGGCCTGCAGGCAGAACACTGTATACAAAATAAATAAAAATAAAAAAAATAAAAAAATTTTTAGATTTCTTTTATTTAATGTGCATAAATGTTTGCTTGTGCTCATAGAAGTTAGAAGGGCATCAGATTCCCTCATCCTGGACATACAGATCTTTATAAGCCACCATGAACCTAGTCTTCTGTAAGAGCAACCAGTACTCTTAATCACTGAGTCATCTCTCTAGTCTTCAAGTTAGTTTTTTTAAAGTATGTAAATAAAAAACTCAAAGGGAAAAAAACAGTACGTGAGAAATCATCAGTAAACAAAAGAAATGATATTTTAAAACTGTATGATATCTACATAAATTAAAAGTTAATAAATGAAAGACTACATGGTCCATCTGTACTGCACAAGTTTTATCACTATCCATGTAGATATTACTTAACACGGTATAAATCTAGTTCATAAAAAATATCTTACACAAAGTTGGTGCTACGAATTTTACTTCACATCTAGAAATTAACTGAACAAAATTTAATAGACAAGGTCTCTAAGGCTAGAGATGGCTCAATGGTTAAGAATACTGCCTGCTCTTCCAAAGGACCTGGATTCAATTCCCAGCATGCATTTGGTAGAGTCCACAACTATCTGTAACTCTAGTTTCAGGGAATTCTATGCCCACTTCTGGCCTCTGTGGATACCAGGCATGAAAGGAATGCAACAAATCACATGGATGTACATGAAGGCAAAACATGCAAACACATAAAGCAAAATAAATAAACAACTTAAAAATGTAGTTACAAACTTTAAAATAAAAGTATTACTACATTAAAAAAACACTAACCCTTTCTGGAGAATGTTTACTTTTAACTAACAATAATGACTTTCAATTAATTTGAGTAGTAAAAGTTAACCAAGTCCCAAGTAAAACAACCAAACTTTACTAAGAATTATGGGAGTAATATCATGAAAATCTTGTAACATAATGTCTTTGATTTTTTTACTCTTACAATTTTACATAAAAATAGTTACTTTTTACATGTTAATCAAAGAAAAGAAAGCAGAAAATTATCTATCAGAGGACAAGAAATCATTTAACCTACTCAAAAAAGTACTTACAATGCATGCTTCTGTCTTCCTTCTCTGATACCTTGAATGTAATACACCAGATTGTCAAAGAAAAGCTTCATCATGTTCAGTTCTTTTTCTGCCCACCTGGCCCAATTAGAAGAAAATAAAAATTTTTACAAGAGAAAAGGGCCTGAGAACAAAAGATACGCCTGAAATGGAGAAAGTGTAAGAAATCTTCAAATGTATAAGCTGTTGTTTTGATTTGGTTTGGCTGGTTTTCAAAACAGGGTTTCTCTGTGTAGCTCTGACTGTCCTGGAACTTGTTCTGTAGAATAAGCTAGCCTCAAACTGTTGGGATTAAAGACATGAGTCGCCATGCCCAGCTGACAGCACAACACCTTTATTGCCAGCACATGGGAGGCAGGTCCACCTCAATGAATCCATGGCTAGCGTGTTCTATTTAGCAAGTTTCAGGCTAGCCAAAGTTATATAATAAGACCCTGTTAACACAAAACATAATTTTTTTTTAAATTGGGCTGGAGAGATGGCTTGGTGATAAAGAGTACTGGCTACTCTCCTTAAAGAACCCCAGGTTCAATTTCCAGCACCCGCATAGCAAAAAAGCCTAAGAGATTAGAGAGTGTGACAGATATATGATATACCAACTGCTGAGTAACTGGTAACAGTTAGGCATAAGAGCTCAGAGCTTTTTCCTATCAGAGTATTACCCTTGAAAGAATTGTTTTAGCATTCATTAATCATAACTTCTCTGTAAGTATAAGTGAACAATAAGGTAGTGTTAAGATGATCACTATAAGATGATTTTGTACCATATTCTAGTGATAGGAAAAACGAAGAGAATGTGAGCATTTATTTTATTGCACATCTTTTTCAGGAGGTCTCTGCAGTAGTCACATATAATAAAAACGTCTTCCTAAAGTTAAAGCATCAAATGCTACAGTATTGTTCTCAAACTACAAAGAAAATAAGTCTACTAATAAATAATGTTCACATGGTTAAAAGACAGAAAAGGGGAGCAAAATATTTAAATTATGAAACTCAACTTTTTCTCTTAGGCACAGCAAAATCTACTACAAAGCCTAATAATATTATTTTCAAAAAAATCTTAAAAAGTATTTTGTATCTCTTATTCACTTACATTGTAATCCAATGTGTATCATAACTGCTACCAAACTGCTGAAAAGTACCAAACAGTTTTGGAAGAAGACGAAGTGAAATCACTACTGATCTGAAACAGTAAAAGCACATATTCATAGAATAAAACAAGTAACTGTAAATTGTCACAGATACCTAGTCCTTAAGAATCTTAAAAGTTCTCAATGTACTTTACATATAAATATATCCTTACAAAAATAATTGTTTTTAATGTCTTTATATTTGTAGGCAAAAATTCAAGTTTCAAAATTTCCAAACCAAGACTTATAATAAGACTTAGGGAGCAGGTGTGGTAATGTACGTCTTTAATCTCAGCGCTCAGGAGGCTGTGAGTTCAATGCTAGCCTGGTATACAAAATGAGTTCCAGGCCACTCAGGGCCATACAGAGAGAACCTGTCTCAACACAAACAAAAAACCCAACTAAACAAAGTAAAAATACCTGGTTTAAATCCAAGGTGAAAGAGCCTTTTAAAGTGTACTTTATGACAGTTATTATCACTTTTCCCAAATTATGATATTATTTATATAAAAATGGATCCTCACTGCCTCATAAACAATATTTCTTAAAGTGCACTTCATACTCTAAAGAGAAATGGGAAAGGAGAGGGAGTCACTCTGCCGAGGAGATGCCTCAACTGAAGAAGGCTGACCTTCGGGCTGGAAGGGAACTAATGACACACATCTGCCTGACATGAGTGAAGGCCTGGGAAACGCCCACTGTGTGAGGTCAAGGCAGGCAGGAGGTTCTGTGCAACACCCTTTGTTTTATACATGAAAAACTATACAAATATACTAAATACATAGTTGCCTTTAATTTTTTTGGAGGGGGAGGATGGGTCTCAGACAGGGTTTCTCTGTGTAACCCTGGCTGGCCTGGAACTCACAGTGAACCACCAGTCTCTACTTCATGAGTGCTGGGATTAAAGGCGTACACCACCACCTGGCTATAGTCGCTTTTAAAATAAGCCAAAGAACTTAAAGACAAGATTTTCAACGAATATAAAAATATAAAATCGCACATAAAAAGTATGAAGGCAGAAAAAAGCAAAAAAGAAAACAGTATTTAATAGAACTAGAAAGGAATACACCACACTGGTATGAACTAAAGAGTAAAGGGACAGTAATAAAAATAATATCCAATGACATCTAAGAACTAAGTGAATATTTTAAATAAATATTTAAAACTTTTAAGTGTCTTGAAATAGTCAAACATATTTTCCAATAGAATGGCTCAGTAAGAAAAAAATTACTTATTGAACAACCCTGATCACCTGAGCAATAACCTATGAGCCACTAGCCCTGGTTTATATGCTGGGCATTAAACCTAGGTTTGTACAAACTAAACAAGCACTCTATTGCCTACAGTTTATAATCTAAAATCAACATCAAATAATCCTCTCTCAAGCTTCGTGAAGAACAACTGGTTTTGACTTATGTATTAAATATGTCTCAGTCTATCTAACGGCATGTGTGCACTCACACTTGAACCCAGGCACATGTGTGGAAATCAATGGAGAACCTGGAGGAGGGGGAAACACAAGGTGTGTCCAGGCTAGGGAACATGTGCTTGTACGCACTGAATCATCTCACTGGCCCAGCATTACTGGTTTTATTTCTAGGTATATATGTATATGTAAGTATATGTGTTGCTGGTAATAGAACAGGCCTTGCACATGCTAGATATATATTTTATCACTGTACATCTCCAGGCATCATTAATGGTTTTTATTTTTCTGAAAAATTTACCTAAAATAGAACACATCAATTTCATTTGTCTTTACAAAAATAAAATCAATGAGAAACCACAAATGAAAAATAGAGAACAGTATCATCACAACCACAAAAGCAAATTTCCAAACTGTTTATAGAATACAATTTCAACAACAGTTTTTTAAAAAAGATTAAGACTTGGACTGGAGAGAATGCTAGATGGTTAAGAGCACTAGATGATCTTCCAGAGGACCCGGGTTTGGTTCCCAGCACTCAAACGGTAGCTCAGAACCATGATTCCAGTTCTAAGGGATCCTATACCCACTTCTGGCATCTACAGATACTAGGCATGGACATGGTAAAAAACATAAAAACAGGAAAACACTAATACACATAAAACATCAATAATAAAATTTCATTAAAAAAAAAAACCCTTTAGTGTGAGTGAGTGAGTGAGTGTGTGTGTGTGTGTGTGTGTGTGTGTGTGTGTGTGTGTGCGTGTGTGTGTTGTGTGCGTTCCAAAGTCTGTTCGGTTCTTTCCCTGTGCTGGTCAAAAGGAACAAACTCTGGTTTTCCGTCTTGGCAGCAGCACCTTTACCCAATGCCTCTTTCTTTATTTCCAAATAAACCTTGTGTGGAGAGCTGATGTTCAAAAGACTGCGACAAAGAAGCTGCTCTCCAGAAGCTGGTCATCTATGACTGGTCTAGTGCCAGATGTCACAGGAACATGCGATTCAGGTCACAGAGTGGGTCTCTTTCTGGTCCCCTTCTTCACCCCCATGGAAACGAGGTCTCACTATGTAGTCCAGATTGGCCTCAAATTCACAATCCTCCTGTCTTAGTCTCTCAAGATCTAAGATTACAGGTGTGGGTGACCATAAGTAGTATTTTCTACTTTGTAAAAATCTACTTTACTGGAATATGAATGACATTTAAAAACTACGTATTTTATGTACTCAACTCCATGAGTTCTTAACCTCATTCTTTTATACATGATAGAAGTTGAAACCAAAAGAAAATGCTCATCTACTTAGAATAATTGTTTCTAAATGTTTACATTTTAAATTAAGTTAATTCACTTTTTGTTTAACTTCTTTATAACACGAGAAAGTTCAAGAACATTTTAATGCAATTTGAACAAAATAACCACAACTGTGTTGCCAATATCAAAGAAAGTGTAAGTTATGTATGAAAGTATCATAATGAATCCAATTATTTAGAAAATACACTCTAATCATTACAAAAAAAATAAAGGGAGTATTACTAATCCTTTGATTATGCTAGAAAGAAGCTGATCTGGGTGCAGAATAAAAAAAAGAACTACCACTGAGAGATCAAGTGTTGACCTTTAAGAAAAATGCCCCTCAACAGAACATGGCAACCCTAACAGCTGAGAGGTGAATGTATGTGCACATTAAGTACTATGAGAACAGCACACCCATTCTGTACAAGGGCACAGAAACAACTGTTACTCAACAAGAAAAAAAGTGCAATTCTTGTTTACCTGTTGTTTCCTAAATTTTCAAGGCAGCCTTCAATGAATCTCATTCGAATCTGTCTATCCGTAAACCAACAAACCAAAGAACAGAGAAGTTTCTCTGCCTCATTTATTAATCCTTCAGAAAGATTAACCTACAAAAAACATATATAGTTATTTCTTATCTTGACTGCATTTTGCTGTAATTTTTATGTCCTTTTGGATTTATTATACAACTTACTGCATCATCATCTTGCACTATATCCCATAATAAAGTGTTTCCTTTCTTGCAGACATTATCCAAATTAATGTCTGTCACAGCATTACTGTTGAATTGATGTTTATGAACTGCAGGACCTAAAAGTACAAAAGATAACACATTATAGATGAAGACAGCTGAGTGTAATCAGAAATGACAGAATTTATAAATTAGCAAATCCAAAGAAAAATATAATAAATTTTGAGCTTATAAAATATAATATTGGCATAATTATTTCACTAATGAATGAATGAACATCAATAGGTCTGTTTATAATTAAGGCTAAAGTGAAATAATATTTTCATTATATTGTCTCTATTTTTAATAAATATGAATGTATCATATCAAGGACTGCATGAATACCTAGAATTCTTATGAAGCATACAGATAACTTATTTGAAATAAGACTTTAATCACTGGACATACTGGTAGATACCCTTAGGTATAATCATCTAAAATTCTTAGTTTTGGGGGCTTATGTTTGTTTTCTATTTATTTATTTTTGCAGTCTGACTGCTGTTTCCCCTCCTTTCTCTTCTCCCAGTCCCTCCCTCCTCACCTCCACTCTGCCTCCCCCATCCACTCCTCCTCCATTTCTATTCAAAGATGGGGAGGCCTCTGACAGATATCAACCAAACATGGCAATATCAAGTTGAAGGCTTGATGAGGCAACCCAGTATGAGGGTAAGGGTCCCAAAAGCCAGAACAAGGGTCAGATACAGACCCTGCTCCCACAAAATAGATCCATATCAATCACCCTGTATAAAACTCAAGTCCAAGGGGATCAAAGACCTCAACATAAAACTGGATACATTAAGAGAAAGTGGGGAGTCGCCTTGAATGCATTGGCACAGGAGAGAATTTCCTGAGCAGAATACCAAACTTGAAGGCACTAAGATCAACAACTAACAAACAGGACCTCATGAAACTAAAAAGCTTCTGTACCGCAAAGGAACACAGTACAAAATGTCAACAGTACAAAATGGCAGCCTACAGAATGGGAAAATATCTTCACCAACCCCACATCAGAGAGAGGGCTAATTTCAAAAATGTATAAAGAACTCAAGAAATTAGACATCAACAAACCAAATAATCCAATTTAAAAATGGAGGGCAGATCTAAACAGAGAGTTCTCAGCAGAAGAATCTCAAATGTCTGAGAAACAAAAGAAATGTTCAACATCCTTAGCCATCAGGGGAATGCAAATCAAAATGACTCTGAGATTCCATCTTACACCCATCAGAATGGCTAAGATAAAAAACACAAGTGACAACTCATGCAGGCAAGGATCTGGAACAAGGGGAACACTCCTCCATTGCTGGTGGAAGTGGAAACTTGGACAGCCACTCTGGAAATCAATATGGAGGTGTCTCAGAAAAATTGGGATTTGATCTACCTCAAGACCCAGCAATACCACTTCTGGGCAAATACCCAAAGGACACTCCACCATACCACAAGGACACTGATTTTCGTTTGTTTTTTTCTTTAGAGGAAAGATTGAGTATAGTGGGGCATTGTATACCTTTAATTCAAGCATTCAACAGAGGCAGGTGAGGTCTCTGTGAATTCCAGGTCAGCAAAGTTACCTGGTGAGACCCTGCCATCACCACCACCACCTCGTCACCCCTGTCCCCACAACACATACCAGGCAAAAAGGGAGAGGATGAAGAGCACTGGCTGCTCTTCCAGAGGACCCAGGTTTGATTGTCAGCACCCACAAGTGGTTCACAACTGGTTTGTTAACTCCACTCCCTGGTATATGACACCCTCTTCTGGCCTTCATTGGCAGTGCATGCACATTGTACACAGACATACATGTGGGCAAAACACCCGTACACAGAAAAATAAATAAATGAATAGAATCGTTTTTGAAAAAATGTATTGGATTTATACTCCAAATAGCCAATTTAATCAAAAGATTCTAACTTAACAAATCAGACTTTCTAATAAAAGTTTTCCAAAGTGTCCGTTATTTTATACTCCTCATGAATTTCCAATTGTTGTACGTTCTTTTGATTTTATGTGCATTGGTGTTTTGCCTGCGTGTATGTGTGTGACAGGGTGTCAAAACCCCTACAGCTGGAGTGTCATACATTTGTGAACACCCTGTGGGTGCTGGGAATTGAATCCAGGTCCTCTGGAAGTGCTCTTAAATTGCTGAACCATTTCTCCAGTCCCCCTGTTGTACATTGTTAATGTCGGTCTTTAAATTTACCATTCTGTTATGTGTTTAGTATTAACTCATGTAGAATGAACTACAATCATTTCTTCTTCTATAAAGTAACTGTTCAAATCTTTTTATTTTATTTTATTTTATTTTATTTTTTGAGATTGTTCAATCTTTTGTTCAAGTTTTTTGTTGCTGTTTTAGAGAAAGTGTTTTATTATAATATCCACAAGCTGACCTCAGATTATTCAGCTATGGAAATCCTTCTATATCAACCTTCTGATAACCTGAGAATATAAGCATACATCACACCTGCATCCCATATGCAAATTTCACTGTTTGTTTCAATGTGTTGGAAGGGTTCATTAGAATACTCAAACTTTTGTTAACGTTGTTCGAAGGATTAATACATAACCATTTGGTTTAATTTCTAACTTCATATAGTAAAAAACGTGTAAAAAACTACATGACTTAAGGGAAAATACATGACACAGGAATGAAAACAACATGGCATCAAATTCATGCTGGTGTCCTCAAACTACTGTAAAACAACAGGAGCACAACAATACTGCTTCTACCGGGAACCAACCTACCAGGTTTCCTGAAACTGTAATGCTCTATCATTCCAAAACCTAAACTGGTGTGTGCTGATGGTATATAATCAAGAAGAGGATTAAATGTATTTAAACTAACAATTCTAAAATTTATTTTTCCCTTTTTCTTTTTTTCCTTTTCCTTCTTATTCTTCTACTTAATCATTATCATCTTCTATTATTATTTTGTTGTTGACTGGAGATAGAGGCTTGCTTTCTATATAGTACAAGCTGGCCTCGAGATTAAGATTCTCTGCTTGAGGCTGAGACTACAGGAATGTCTATTAGTCTTTAACCTTAATCTCCATTCCTTCAAATCTGGCGAGGTTCAATTACTTTTAAGTTCAATTTAGAGTGATCTGACTAACCACTTCTCAAACATTTTCATCACCAAATGAAGAAAGACCTTTCTTTTTTTTTTAGCAGATCTCTTATTTTCCCAACCCTCCCTAACTCCAAGCAATCTGTACCTCTGTCTTTATAGATCTGATCACTCTAGGCACTTCAGAGAAATGGAATCATACACCATATGATAATCTTTTGTGCTGTATTTATCTGTGGGTCCTAAATTTCTAAAAATAAAATCTACCATAACCACATTTCCCAAAATATTTTTTTTTTTTTTTTTTTTGGTTTTTTCGAGACAGGGTTTCTCTGTGTAGCTTTGCGCCTTTCCTGGAACTCACTTGGTAGCCCAGGCTGGCCTCGAACTCACAAAGATCTGCCTGCCTGTGCCTCCCGAGTGCTGGGATTAAAGGCGTGCGCCACCACCGCCCGGCCCAAAATATTTTTTTTACCTATCACTAATATGCATTGGCTTCCCCAATTGAACATCACTGGATGAAAATACAGACTCAATAGCAGAGTACTGGCTGACAATGCACAGCCCTTGCTTCTATGACCCAGTACCTCACACTAACAAAAAGGCCTCAGTTATTCTCACGATGGAGTATTTATACTGCTTCTATTATCTTGACAAAAAAAAAAAAAAAAAGCCGTTGTTGAAGTTATTTGGCAAAACCATTTAAACATAACATTAACAGTTTATTCTTTTTAACCATGCAATTAAATTAGTCCAGGTTTGAACAAGGTAATATTGACTTACTATAGAATCTTACCTTGACTAAGATGTTCATGATAAATAGATGCTAAATTGGGAAGATGTTGTTGAAGATGAGATGTTAGTTCTGCATGTGAATTTATCTGAACTAGTTCCTCTTCACATCCAGATTCTTCACCATCAAAATCAGCCATATTTTTTTCTGATTTTGCACTGACCTGCGAACTACTGCAACTGACATCATCTGCACTTAGCATGTCATCAACCATATGTCTACAACACACAGAAAACCATAAACTTAGTAATTACAAACTTTTTATTTATTTATTTATCTATTTATTTGGTGCTAGTGATTAAACCCAGGTCCTAGCCAGGCGGTGATGGCGCACTCCTTTAATCCCAGCACTCAGGAGGCAGAGGCAGGCAGATCTCTGTGAGTTTAAGGTCAACCTGGGCTACCAAGTGAGTTCCAGGAAACCTAGTCTCCAAAAACCAAATAAATAAATAAATAAATAAGCAATATTTTGTTTGTTTTTTCAAAATAGGGTCTCACTATGTAGCTCTGGATGTCCTGAATTCACTATGTAGACCAGGGTGGAATCAAAGCCACAGACATCCACTTGCCACAGGCTTCTTAGTACTGGGATGAAAGGTAAATGCTTTGATATAAATTTTTTTTAATCTCTCCTATAACATTTAGCACAAATTATTCCACAAACAGAAACTAAGCTGTGTGGTCTGTGTTGGCAGTGGGTTGAAATATTTTAACAATATGGAATACTGAGACATTTATAAAAACTATGAAAACTTCAATATATGGACTAGTTAATTTTGTAACATATACTCATCATATTTATATTCTATAAAATATGCATATTAATATATCTTACTACAATAATTTCAAAAAACCCATCTTAGGCAATATTAATATTACTTGTTATGTACTATTATAGAAACTCAATTTAACAATATGAAACCATAAATTTTGTTTACATTTGTTCATGTAAGTACATTATCAAATGATATAGTAGAGAACACAAAATATTCAACTTAAGGCAGCAATCTAGGAAGTTATTATTAATTGAGGAGGTCTCAAAAGCATGGATCAAAAGTACACCACCAACTTAACATGAACAGCACCCTGCATTTAATCCTAGGCACCACCAAAAAACTTCAAGTCTCCAAATTAATTTCCTTCAACTCAATAAGGATCTATTTAAGTGGTCCATATTTCTAAATAATACCACATTGGGTATTTTTCAAGATATCAAAGACAAAATGATGAAAAAATAAGGAGAAGTTCAGGATTGATACAAAGACTCACAAGTAATACCATACATACAGAATATAAAAAAGGCTTAAGGAAAATTTCAATTATTAAAACTTGTGGGGTAGACATTTAACATCTAATAATTTTGGTTTTTAATTTATTAGGGGAGTGGGTCTGTACTGTAAAAGATATCCAATCTTTGAAACTGAATGTATTTATTGCACCTTCGTTTTATCACACACTACCACCTGCTTTGTCAACATCATAAGTACTGCTAGGGACATTTATAATGTGTGCATCTACAATATGAGGCATTAGCCAAAAGTTCTAATTAGTGGTGATTTGACTCCCACAGAGATATTTAACAATGTCTAGCTACAATTTTTATTTTGTAATTGTTAAAAAAGAGGGGATACTGGCATCTACAGACAGGGGCTGAGGATGGAGCAAAACCACAAACAATATCCAGGAAGCATTCAGACAGTTGGGAATTCAAACTAAAGAATCATCTGGTTCAAAACAAGTGTCAGGAGTAAGAAACACTGCCTTGAGCTGGAGAGATGGCTCAGTGGTTAAGAGCAATGCCTGTTCTTCAAAGGACCCAGGTTCAATTCCCAGCACCCACATGGCAGTTCACAACTGTCTGTAAGGGATCTGACATCCTCACACAGACATGCACACAGGCAAAACACCAATGCGCATAAAATAAAAATAAATCATCACAAAAATTAAAGAAACAGTCACTTAAAAACTTAAATGTCTTTATGGTGAAAATAAAAGGGAAGTAATATAACATATATACATATATATAGTTCACTTAACTAAACTGAATAGCAAGTCTTTCTTAGAAAAGTCATCCTGATAAACATTTGTCTCACCATCAACCCAAAATGTAACTAGCTATAGTGACAAAAAAAAAAAAAAAAAAAAATCACAGGTTAAAAGCTAATTACATGTTTGTGGCAATCACAGTAGCCCATGAAATTCTCATAATACAGCCATGATAGTTTTTTTTTTTTTTTTTTTTTTTTTTTTAAAAGGCTGCCAGGCATGGTGGCCATGGAAGTTTTTGTTTGTTTTGGTTTCTGTTTTTTTTAAAAAGAGGTTCACGGGCATAGTGACACAAGCCTGGAATCCCAAGCAGAGGCAGACAGATGTCTGTGAGTCTGAGGACAGCCTGGTCTACACAGTGAGACCCTGTCTCAAAAAAGGTAAGAAAAATTAAGACTTAATCCTGCCTAATTCTACAAGTAATGGAATCACTTGTTGCTAAATACGATATACTTCACAAACACACAAGTCTTTTACCACAGCTATACTTACTATTATCCTAAAATTAGAAGGTCAATGTTTTTCATCAACATTTAGTTCAAGTGTCCACAAGCAATTCTGCTTGTGCTTTCAGGGAATTGCTATAACAAAAAGTTCAAGATCCAAGTTTATGCTGCCTAGTACAATATTTGCTATATCCATGTGGCTATTATTGTACAGGGCAAAAATGGCTGTTTTAAATAGAGATGTATTGTAATTTTAGCAATATAAACTGAAGAAAGTCAAAGATATAGCTAGGCAGCAGATGCTTGCATATCATTTGCAAAGCACTGTATATAATTCTCAGCTCTGGAAAATGTTAATATTGAATATTTAAATAGAAATAAAAAATATTTCAGTTTTTGTACTGGTTAATGTACTTATGCTCTTTTAAGTATTACTTGCTTAAATAAAATTTGTCATGAAAATGAACCTTACTTTTTTCAGTCCCCATGGACTGAACCCAGGGCCTTGAGGTACACTAGCAGCAATCACATTGTCCTTCACTGTACTAAGTTGATGACAATAAATTCAACATTATCTATTTGAGAATTCCATTTATATTTTTGCATTACATTACTCCTAAATAGTACTCAACTAAAATAAATAGTAATTAAAGAAGTAGTAGCAGTATTTCACTATAAGAAATACAAACAGTGCCTTCATTTTTAAGCATGCTTACCCATCATGATGGTGGTGGTGGTGGTGGTGGTGGTGATGGTGGTGGTGGTGATGGTGGTGGTGGTGGTGCTGTGGACCAATAAACTGCCGACAATTAAACAATTCATTCCCAATAGTCTCCCCAAGGAAGTCCCCACTTCGTGTGATACAAGACTCCTGAGAACCTTGTGCTATGTGAGCAGAACTCATTTCCGCTGAAATATCATGCTCTGCATCTTCTGAGTGAGCACAGGCATCTAGCATTCGTATTCGATTATCTACAGATGGCAATGACTCAGTATTAAAAACCACGTCCTTTCCTGTTCCGCCGCTTGTCCCATTTCTCTCAGATGTGCCTTGGGATTCCCCCAAACAAATGCCTGCTTGATTTTCTAACTTTCTGTTTCGAAGTTCTGTACCACAACTATTTTTGGGAGGATTGTGACCACGATCATCATCTTCTTCTTCTTCTTTAAGGGCTTCAATGTCCGCAATGTCTTCTGATTGCACCTCACTTCCAGGGCTGCCAGCTGACTGGCTTGCATGGCTCGAATTGACTTCATTGCTGGATCCATCACTATGCCCACTGCTGCTACCAGGACCACTGCTGCCATCCTCGCCACTGTTAGCAGTTTCATCAGAACTTCCTTGCATGGATTCCTATATTCATAAACAAATATATTTAAAAATTCAGTCCAGTGAGAAAGAAACTGGCACGTAGATAATGTGCTATTCTTTTTTAAAAATTACATTTATTTATTATCAGTGTCTATATGCACATGTGCTACAAATGCAGGAGTTGGTTCTCTCCTACTGGGGATCCCAGGGATCCTTGGTTTGTCAGACTTGATGGCAAGTGCCTTTACCTCTGAGAAATTTTTGAGCCCCACAACGAGTCTTTTGGTTTGTTTGTTTGGCTGGTTGGTTGGTTGGTGTTTCAAGAAAGGGGTTTCTCTGTATAGCGCTGGCTGTCCTGAAGTGGAACTTGCTCTATAGACCAGGCTAGCCTCAACATAACAAACTTTTTTAAAATGCTGACAACAGTCCTGCCATATTTCTATGAACACTACAAAATAAATATAAACCTCACAGGACATCAAAAGTCCTATGTGAAGAAATTCAAGTGTGGTATTTATAGTCCCAGTTCCAACAACAAGCATGGCACGGACTTTCTAAACTCTATTCAGAGGACAAAGCATGCACTGACCTCTGTGTCGGAGAGTCGCGGCTGCACGTGTTTGCTTCTGTTAATAAGCTGCTCCTCCATTTCAATGTCACTGGCTCCACTCTGGTGGGTGTCACTGTTGTCACTGCTCTGAGGACTTGCTGCAGGAGACCCTAAAATACATTTTTAAATTCTTGTTTCTGATTTAAATTAATATGCATCTGATTAGGACACCAAGCTTTGATTCTTTGAGTTATCAAAGCTTATGTGAAGCACCCAAAAAAGTCTAAATGTGTTATTTCTAATGATAAACATAAACTCAATTAAAACCTAAATACTAACGATTTTAAATAAAACTGGTAAGATGAGATATGGGGTTATAGCTCAATGATAGAGTCGTTTGCTGTCTAGCAGGCTTCAGACTACCAAAGTTGAAAAAATAAAACAAAACAAAAAGGTAAGGGAAGATGAATATTTTAACAATCTGTCTCTTTCTCAAAATACAATTGGGACTCGAGCATACACTGCATGAACATATACACTACAGAGACCAATGAGCTCAAAGATCACCAAAACTCCAAGTCACACTGCCATGCATTTCTAAGGCTCGACTTACAAGGTGAAGGAGCTGCTCTCCTCAGCTCTTCTTCCTCTGAAGGGAAAGGAAAAAACAGGAGGGAAACATTCTAAGTGACTGAGCTTCTCTACGACAGCACAGATGTTGTTTATGTATGTAAGACACAGAGAGGAAAACTGTCAGTTACGGTGGTGTCCGATCAGAAAAACAGTAGTACAGAATGTCAAAAGAAAACTGGGTTTAAGTGCATAAAGTTTTAGAAATTCCTTCAAAATTACCCATACATGCAACCAATACGTTAGAAAAACTGATGTACAAAATCCAAAAATTGTTAGAATGTACTAACAGAACATTTTGTTCCTTTCTGACAAGAAAAATTAAACATGAGAAAAGTTACAAACATCTGAAAACATGTGCACTGTTTGAAGGTTAAATGAAAAACAGTAACCAAAACCACTTTAATAATCATTGGATACACAGCCTACTTCCCATATCCACCTGTCGAATATCTTTTATCTAAAATGCACAGAATTTTAATGTGTCTCAGATTATGCTTATTCTAAAATTTTAGAATTCTAAACACAAGATTCATTTTTAATTCATACTCTTCTTTAAATATTTATGTATTTTATGTGTAAGAGTGCTCTACTTCCATGTAGCCCACATGACAGCAGAGGGCATTGTATCCCATTATAGATGGTTGTGAGCCACCATGCAGTTGCTGGGAATTGAATTCAGAACTTCTGGAAGAGCAGCCAGTGCTCTAAACTGCTAAGTCATCTCTCTAGCCCTTGAATCATATACTTCTTACACAAAACTTCCATTTTCAGGCTAAAAATAATTTTTCATATTCTCTGCAGTGCACTTAGAACTAAATGGTGATAGTTATATAAGTAAAGATGTAGGATTTTCTATGTATAGCAACATGTCTTTATTCAACAAAGTTGTGGGATTTGTAGTGTTTTGAATTTTCAGATTAGGAATGTTCAAACTGCACTAGTAGAAAATACTTGACACCTTACTAATAAAATCAAAATTCAGTACAACTTTATTTCAAACTACAATATATTTGACTAACCTTTTTTATTTCCAATGGGCATATTAGTGTTCAGTAAAGATGCAAAAGAACTTTGTTTAGATAGCTGGGCCTTAGCTGCAAGTGCATTATTCCACAATGCTTTAATTAACATGGATGCCAAGTACAGTGTCTAAAAGAGAAAGAAGAAGGTCAGAGGCTCTGAGACTGACACATAAGAAATTTAACACCTTTTGACTCGAAAAACCAAAAAAAAAAAAAAAAAAAAAAAATAAAAGAAATTTAACACCTTTTAAAAATTCTAAATGAAATTAAAACAGCACAAAAACTACAATCGAAACTATCTGAACAACTAAGCACAATTATAATGTGCAGGAAACAAAACACACAACTATATTCTCAATGTATTACCTGTTCAGTATGAACACTTGGCTCAAGAGCTGAGACAAGATTAAGTAAATGTCTAAGCGGTACAGGATCCAGATTCTTGATGAGTGAAGGGAACAAGTCATGAATATATCGACTACAATGCTTCAGCTAGAAAATAAAAAAACAAGTTTAACAAGTTCCCTAAGTAATTTAATTAACTAATATTAAAAAGCTGGGTTGTAGCCGGGTGGTGGCAGCACACACCTTTAGTCCCAGCACTCAGAAGGCAGAGGAAAGCAGATCTCTGTGAGTTCAAGGCCAACCTGGGCTACAGAGTGAGTTCCAGAAAAGATGCAAAGCTACACAGAGAAACCCTGTCTCGAAAAAACAAAACAAAATAAATAAATAGTAAAAATTAAAAAAAAAATTAACTGACTTACCTTAACAAAACAAACTAAAACCTAATTTTTAGTCAGAAAAGGGAAGCAAGTAATTATATAAGTTTTCATAATTCTAATATAAAGAGGATTCCAATATCATTAACATAAAAGAAGTCTAAGAGAGCTTGAGGAAATAGCTCAGAGAAAAGAATACATTTAGAGTGTGAAATCTTCGTTTAATCACCAATACTAAAATAATGACTATAAGGCTGGAAAGATGGCTCAGAGCACTGGCTTCTCTTCCAGAGATCCTGACTTCAATTCCCAGCAACCACATGGTGGCTCACAACCATCTGTAATGAGATTTGGTGCCCTCCTTTGTTGTATAGGCAGGCAGGCAGACAAAACACTGTATATTATACATAATAAATAAATCTTTTTCAAAAATGACTATAATGTAGGCAATTAAAACCAAAAAAGGGGCTGGAGATGGCTCAGCAGTTAAGAGCACCTGGCTGCTCTTCCAACGGAATCAGGTTCAATTCTTACCACCCACATGGCAGTTCATTGCTACCTGTGACTCCAGTTTCAGGAAATCTGAAACCTTCAAACAGACATACATCCACAGACAAAACATGAATGCACATGAAATAAAAATAAATTAAAAAGAAAAAAAAAAAGCCAGGCAGTGGTGGTGCAAGCAATTAATCCCAGCACTCGGAGGGCAGAGAGGCAAGTGAATCTCTGAGTTTGAGGCCAGCCTGGTCTACAAAGACAGTTCTAGTACAGCCATGATGTTACACAGACAAACCTTATCTCAAAACACCAAAAAGAAAAATATTAATAATAATAATAATAATAATAATAATAATAATAAAGTTAAAAACAAGTGTTTTCAGATAGCTTCTATTCCAATTATTAGAATTTTACAAATATTTAACAACTTCTAAAGAACACTAGAAATTCTTCTCAAAATAATCTAAGAACAAACCAAATGGTAAGAAAAATTCTGTAGCCGGTTGGTGATGTTACACACCTTTAGTCCCAGCACTTGGGAGGCAGAGGTAGATGGGTCTATAAACTCAAGGCCAGCCTGGTCTACAAAGTGTGTTCCAGAACAGCCAGGGCTACACAGAGAAGCTGTGTTTTGAAAAATAAATTTTAAAAAAATTAAGAAAGAAAGAATGAAAAATTCTGTTTAATAAGAAGTAGAAATCTGAAATATATAAGGAAAATGTAATATTAACCATAAGTATAGTGGGATTTACATATTACGTTTGATTTTGGTAATCAAATACCTTACGTTTTGTTGAAAAAATTCAAAAGAAAACTAAAATTTTGTAAGAGGCAAAAAATATTCTAAGCATATACATATATATATATATATATATATATATATATATATATATATATATATTTCATTTCTATATATAAACTAAACTTAAAAGCATAGACTATCAGGCATTCTATTGTTCAGTGACAATGAAGTCACAGAGTTCAATCCCCAATACCTACATGGTGTGAGAAGAGAACTGATTCTACAATTTGTTCTCTGACCTCCACATGCCCTCTCAAACACTAAAATGGGATTTAAAAAATCTTCAAGAACACAATGCACAAACAAAAGATCATAAATAGAGAAATTATAAAACAAAAAGTAAAAAGAACACTGAAAAGTACAATAGCTGAAATAAAAATACACTACAGGGGTTCAAACCTAGGCTTGAGCTACAAGAAAGACTTAGGAGGCTGGAGAGATGGCTGAGTGGGTTAAGAGCACTGGCTGCCCTCACAAAGGACCTAGTCAATAAAGCTCACATATACATCCAAAGCATGAGAACATGATTCACATGCCCAGCATCCAAGTAAAAAGCTAGGCATGGTAGTGCACCTGTAAACCTAAACACCAACAAAAAGCAGAAGAACCCCCAGAGATTGCTAGCCAGGCTAGTCTAGCTGATTAAGTGACTTCCAGCTTAAATGAGAAACCACGAATCCAAAAAATACAAAAAACAAAAACAAACAAACAAACAAAAAACCCACAAAAACCCCACAGGTAGAGAGCAAGTGAGGAATACACCTAATGTGGACCTCAGGCCTTCACATGCACATACTTGTGCTTAACTACTGGCAAATGAACATGTATATACTTGAATCCACCACAGAGACTAAAATAGAAGAAAAACAAAAATGACCAAATCCCAAACAACTTGTCCCCAAAGAAAATACATGAAAAACCAAGGAAAAAATGACTCTGAAATTAATTAGCACACATTAATAACCTACACACAAAAGAAGTCAGAAGAAATAAAAATATGGGCTGAGAAATGGTTCAATGGTTAAGAACATTGGCTGTTCTTCCAGAGAACCTGGGTTTGATTCCCAGCACCCACATGGTGGCTCAGAACCTTCTATAATTCCTGTTCCAGGTAATCAGGTACTCCCTTCTGGCCTCTGCAGGCACCAGGCATGCAAGTCAGGCAATCATCCACAAACATAAAACAAACAAACAAACAAATGCTCATGTTTAAGGAAGCAACTCACATTTGAGAATTCCATACCTATGTTTGCAAGTGTATCTTACTTTCTAACTGAGCACTTTCCTTTCTCTTAACCCTAGAC
Source organism: Peromyscus maniculatus bairdii (assembly GCF_049852395.1). NCBI lineage: Eukaryota > Metazoa > Chordata > Mammalia > Rodentia > Cricetidae > Peromyscus > Peromyscus maniculatus. The sequence continues at coordinate 25,610,965 of NC_134861.1, read as the reverse complement.
TTAAAATCTATATTAACTGCAATAATAAACTCCAAATCTACTTGAAACAAAGAAATAAAGCATGTTCAAAGAAGGCAGAGAGCACAACACTACTCTAAAATCTACCAATCCCATCCCTAATGGCCTAAAATTAAGAACACTTAGACAATTCCAAAGAATTAAAAGAACAATAAACAGTTTGTTTAAAGAAATGAAAAACAGCCATGAATAAACTCCTGTATGCTTTTCAAAAGAACACACACTAAATGAAATAAAGAAGTCAACACAGTATATAAAACTGAAATTCAATGAAGAGATACAAATATGGAGAAAGAAACTAAATGATGCTCAAAATATAATAGTCAGTAAATCAAACAAAAGTCATTAGAAATCCTCCCCAACAAAACAGATCACAGTGAGGACAGAATACCAAGGATTAAAGAGAAGCTAGAGAGTAAGCAGTACATTTGGGTAAGGAAAACTAAAAGCTTTTCCAAGTATGAACAGAAAATACAATACTGTGGAGGATACCATGAAAGGAACAGATCTATGAATTAAGAACACAGAAGGAAAAGTCAAGGATCAGTATTGTAATATATGACAAACTAATTTAAACTAAAGGCACAGAAAATATTTTTAATATAAGCAAAAAGAAAAACATCCAAATGTTAGAAGGTCCATCCATGTACAAAAGGCACACAAAACAGCAGCAAATATACAGGACCAGAAAAACAAAAACAAAAATAAAAAAACCTCCTCATATCATATAATTAAAATATTAAGGGGGCTGGAGAGATGGCTCAGAGATTAAGAGCACTGACTGCTCTCCCAGAGGTCCTGAGTTCAATTCCCAGCAACCACATGGTGGCTCACAACCATCTGTAATGAGATCTGGCGCCCTCTTCTGGCCTGCAGTCATACATGCTGTATACATAATAAATAAATAAATCTTTAAAAAAAAATATTAAATATAAATAACTTTTTAAAATATATTGAGAGTTGCAAGACCAAAGACAAAGACACATATAATAAAGGCAGCCATATCAGAGTAAGGCTGTTTTCCCAACAGAAACCTTAAAACCCAGAAGGGTATAGAAATATAAATTTCAGGTTCTGAAAGACCAAAACTTCCAACCCAGGTTACTATACCCAGCAAAACTGTCATAACTGATTGGGAAAGAAAAATTGCAAAACAAAAGCAGTCTAAAGGTGTTTATGACCATTAAGCCAGCTCTAAAGAGAATATCCCACAGACTAATTAGACTCAAAGAGAATAAACATCCTCAAAACTACAGGAGGAATAAAAAAGATGTTGCAACTATAATTAAATGAAGATTAGTAAAACATTAAAACTATAAAGTCAACAAAAGATAAAGAATTAAGGAACACCTTCCACTATAATAACTATAATTATTAATGGTTCTAATCAACAACATAGCTATTAACAGTTTTAATTCTCCAATTAAAAGATACAGGTGAGCTTGACAGATGTGCTTAGTGGTTAAGAGCACTGGATGCTCTTCAGAGGACCTAGCTTTAATTCCCAGTACCCACAGAGCAGCTCACAACTGCCTGTAACTCCAGTCGCAGGGATCAATACCCTCTTTCAGACTTGCATAGGTTCTGGATGCACAGACATAACATGCAGGCAAAATAACCATACACATAAAATTTACTTGTTTGTTTTGTTTTGTTTTTCAAGACAGGTTTTCTCTGTATAGGCTTGGCTGTCCTGGAATTCGATCAGTAGACCAGACTGGCCTCAAACTCAGACATCTGCCTGCCTCTGCCTCCTGAGTACTGGGATTAAAGGTGTGCACCACCTGGCTAAAATTTCTAAACCAAAAAAAGAAAAAAAGAAAGAAAAGGACTGGAAATTAGATGAAAAGATAGTATCCATCTGTTTGTGTCTCCAAGAAACATACCTCGCCATCAAAGACACTGTTAGGATGAAAGGATGAAAAAAAGGTATTCCGAAGCAAATGCAACTGGGAAAGGTAAGAATCTGTATTACAGTGTCTGACACAATAGATTTTAAACCTAATTGATGAAGAAAGATAAAGAAGGTTACTTCAGCTAGGTGTGGTGACAGAAGAAGGCAGATCTCTAAGGTTTGAGGGCATCCTGGTCTACATAGTCAGTTCCATGGCAGCCAGGTCTATATAGATAGAGAAAATGCTGTTAAATGTATAAGACCATAAGGCAGTAGTTCTCAACCTGTGTGTCAAGACCCCTTTAGGGGGGTCAAACAACCCTTTCATAGGGGTAACCTAAGACCATTGGAAAACACAGATATTTCTATATTACAATCCATAAGAGTAGCAAAATTAGAGTTATGAAGTAGCAAAATAAAAAAATTTATGGTTGGAGTCACCACAACATGAGGAACTCTATTAAAGAGTGGAGGCATTAGAAGGTGAGAACCACTCCCCTCAGGGGATTTAGGAGTTAGGGAAGAATGTAAATATGGGGAAAAGGAGACTCAGACTATCGACCATCAAGTTAGCAACCCCTGGTATATACCACGGCTATACAAACAACAAGTAAGGAAGTCTACAAACTTTACAAAACACCCAAAATTAAATGGGTACCCATGTCACTGAGGAAAGGATGAGTTATTCAACAAATGAATCTGGAAGAAATACATAAAATAAATGACAGGAAAACTGGATCATATATGATTCCTTAAACCAAGATCAATTTTAGTTAAATCCAAGACAAAAATATAAAATGCCAACAAAAAATACGCAGGAAGCATCTAATGGATAATGCAATTGTTTTGTAATCTTAAAGAAATAAAAGCATTTTATGACACAAATGTCACGGGTCAGAAAAATATTCAATCACCGACGTTAAAACAAATGTCACCGTTGTACATGTGTAGATAATAAAATGTATACATGGGGGCTGGAGAGATGGCTCACAAGTTAAGAGCACTTACTGCTCTTCCAGAGGACCCGAGATCCATTCCCAGCACCCACTGCAGGCACCTCACAATCTCCTATAACTCTAGTTCCAGGCAGTCCAATGCCTCTGACCACCTCGAACACCAGCTACCATGTGGCACATAACCCGCACACATATACATAACTAAAATAATAAAAATGAATTATTTAAAAAATTAAAATTAAATGACAATCACTTTAGCAAACACTTGTCCAGATACAAGAGGCACGGGATTTGAATATGAACACCCCCACCCCCATGCGCACACATCCTATCAAAATAAAAGATTAAAGAGCCACTAAGATGATTCAGTGGGTAAAGATATCCGCCACCAAGCCTAATCTGAGTTTTATTCCTAAGACTCAGTTGGTAGAAACGATCAACTCCCACAACTTATCCTGACTTCATGTGCAGGTCATGGCACCAGCCCCACCTCAAATAAGTTTAAAAAAGAATAAGCAAACAAAACAACTAATAAATATCAAAGAATATAAGCAGTTATTCCCAGAAAAGAAACAAAAACTATCTCAACTTACTTCATAATACAATAAATACAAAATAAAATACTAATTTCTTCTCATCTATCAAACAAGCAAAAAAAAAAAAAAGATCAAGCTTAATGACAGTACATAAAGGAAGTAGAGGAAAAAGTGGCACTGCCCTATCAGTATTCACAAGAAAAGCAAACATCTGCTTTAACATATTAACTCAGGTTCAGTAGGAATTAATGCTGCCTAAATTTTGCATGAGTAAGGAATAACTCTATCAGATACTACCATAGCATCCTTTATAATAGAATTACTAGAAGAAAATTCATCCATGGATGGGATTAATTAAATTATTTCACATCTAAATAATTACACACCATAGTCTTAACAAAAATATTAACCAGGAGAAAGAGATGGCTCCCTGATCAATAGCACATACTACTCTTGCAGAATACCTGGGTTCAACTCTCAGTACCAACAGAGAAGTTCACAACTACATCACAACTGGTTCCAGCAGATCTGACACTGTGTTTTTTTTAATTTTTGTTTGTTTTTGCCTCCACAGGCTTCTGCAAATACATGGTGCACACATACAAGTTCACACACATACATATAAATTAAAAAGAAATCTTTTGAAAACTATATAATGATAGGTTAGATTAGATTGACAGACAGACACGTAGGTTTAAACTGTTAGTTCATGCCTATAACCCCAACACTCAGGAAGCTAAAGCTTGGTTCTAGGGTAGCCTAGCTGCTCACATAGCAGTATGTTTTCAGAAAAATGAAACGAAGCAAAATAAAAACTAAAACACAATTCTGTTGGTATGCATTACATAAGAACAAAGAAGAATATATGGTGAACTATGTACCTGTCTGGCTTAGCACTGTGTGAACAACCTGCTTCAGAGACTAAGGTGCAAGGAAATGACAAATACTTCTGGTATGGATTTGGGGCTTGCTTGCTCTCTCTCTTTAAATGTGTGCATGTGGGTCTAGGTTTTTGAGTTATGACACACGTGTAAAAGTGCTTTCTGGCATTTTTGAGCCACTTAACCTGGGTTTGAAAACCAACACTTGAGTCGTCTCATAACAGCAAGTATTCTTAACCTCTGAGCCATCTCTCCATCCATACTTAATATTATACTTCTACATTTTAGATTTTTGAACCATTCAGATGGATATAGGGTTACTCAAAAAGTTAAAGAAAAAAAAAAATAGCACAACATCCAGGCATGCTGGGAAAAAGTGTTTAATCCCAACACTCAGGGGAAAAAGGCAATGGATAGCCATCCAGAGCTACACAGTAAGAACCCGGCTGGAAGGCAGGCAAACGGGCAGGTTGGCTACCACAAAAAAGAAACATTTAACAATCATAGTATAATGGTATAAGGGTGGACTTTATAAATTGGAATAACAAAAAAATGTTTCTTTTTTAAAACTGAGTAATTTCCTTAAGTTCTAATGATTCTAATAGCCTGTGTTCTATCAGTAACTTAGTAACACAGGGACTTAACCCAAACCTCAGAGGTTCCTATTTCGTCTCCCTCGTATCTTGGTTTCCTTTCATAAAATAGAAGCATTTAGAACATTTTTAAAAAATAGCATTAGTATGAAATGTTAGTATCACCTGTGCTGCAGCCCAAATGCAGTCAATATGCTGAGTACTCAATCGTCCTTCTGCTGCCAAGAAATTCAAAATCACTTGGCACTGCTTAATAATCTAAAAAAGAAAACTTGATATAGTTATTTTTTTTTAAACAGTACCTTTATATAACATATAACCAATATAATTGTCCACAAACCTCAATATGTAAATTTGGTCCAAATATATGCTCCACTACATTGTTGCTAATAAGCCAGTCGGCAAGTTCTTTTGCAATGGACCTAAGACCAAATGATTGAAAAAATAATTTAAAGCAATTTTCTCATGTGTAAAAAAGACACAACAGGAAACCTAAATTCACTTTCATACAATACAAAGAATTACAAAAGATTATACACAATACTACAAAGCATAACTAAAATAAACAGACCCTGACTTTATAAACAATTAACAACTGAAAAGTTGGGGGGTAGGAGGGGGGAGAAGAAGGGAATCCGTGGCTGATTTGTAAAATTAAATTTAATAAATAAATTTTAAAAATGAAAAAAAAAAAACTGAAAAGTTAAGGTAACAACACCAGCTACCCAGGGACTACCAAGTAATGCTGGGCGGTGGTGGAGACCAAATTGAGTATGTTTTAAATCTTTAACTAAGATATACATATTACACATATAAAATTCACTTGTTTTGAATGAAATGTTTTCAACGCATTTTAATAAACATTTCCATCACTTCAGAAAAATCCCACTTGCAGTAGTCAATCCTTATTCTCATTTCCAGTTTTATTAGTCTAACTTTGTCTCCATCATTTATCAGTTCATAAACACTTTAGATAAATGGGATTATATGGTACCGTTAATTTCCATCAGGCCTTGTGGAAAGCAGGCAGATATACTCGAGAGACTGAACTGTGGCCTTTGTGCATGCTACAGTCAAAGCTGTCACCTGGAACCTTGTATACCTGTACTGTGCTGTGCTGTATTTGTATTCAGGTAGGTGATGTGTATGTATGCAGTTATGTGAGTGCACACGTGTGGAGACTAGAGGTTTATGTTGAGTGTCTTCCCTAACTGCTCTCTATTCTTATATACTGAACCAAAAGCCCACCAATTCAGTTAGCCTAGCTATCCAGTTTGTTCCAGGGATGCCTTGTTTTTGCCTTCCAAGCTATAGGATCTAGCAAGGCCCACTTAGCACTCTATGTGGGTTGGGGGATCCAAATTCCAGTCCTTGAGTTTACATGGCCAATACTTAACCCACAGAGCCATCCGGACATCCCTACATTTTTTTTGTTTAAGTTTTATTTATGTGGTAATATATATAATACTTTACCTATTTACCAGGTTCTTACATATTGTTATTTATATTCATAATCCATAGGGCCTCATTCATGAGAGGCAAGTCCTCTACCACTGAACTTCATTCTTTTGCATTGCTGAATAGTATTGTTTCATGATACAGATTAATAAAACCTTTTATTTTTATTTATGAGTGTGTGAGTATGTCTATATAGATAAATGATATGTGCTTGCCTGGTGCCTATGGAATTTACTAGGTTCACTCACATGTAGTGGGTATTTTTTATTCCCTAATAGTATTACATCATTCAAATATACTACACTGTTAATCCAATTATTCTGTTTATTTTGTAGTATGTACTAATACACCATTCTTTTTATTTTGTTAAATACCATTACATGTGCAATGTTGTATCATTCTGTTTCTCCACTTATTTTTGATGGGTATTTGGATATTTTGTACTTTTAAGATGCTAGTTACATTTGAACCGGGCGGTGGTGGCGCACGCCTTTAATCCCAGCACTTGGGAGGCACAGGCAGGTGAATCTCTGTGAGTTCGAGGCCAGCCTGATCTACAAGTGAGAGCCAGGAAAGGCACCAAAAAACTACACAGAGAAACCCTATCTCGAAAAACCAAAAAAAAAAAAAAAAAAGATGCTAGTTACATTCATGTACAGGTCTTTGGACCATACATTCTCATTTTTCATTACAGATATTAAGTAGTAAGTTAAAGGTCCTTATACTCAATTGCTACATTTTTTATTAGAGCTGTTACAGTGACCAATTACTTTTTCACTGTGGTTTTACTATGTCTTGCACTCCCACTCCTTTTGTTCTTTAAAGTCAGTCTTGCTCTATAGCAGAGTTTTGTTTCACATTTGTTAGGAAACTGAGGATCGTCTTAAATGCCTGATCCTCCTTTCTCTACCTACCAAATGTAAGAACTACAGGTGTGTACTACCACACCTAGCTCTGCTTCATGTATTTGAGATTCTTCTCAGGTTAATATATGTGTGTGCATGTTTTGTAGAGTCTAAAAAAGTGTTGAATCCCTGGAGTTTAAGTTACAGGTGGTTGGAAGCCACAAGGGTACTGGGAATTGAATTCAGATCCTCTGGAAGCAAGTGGTCTTAATGACTAGATCTCTCCAGCCCCTAATGTTGCCCCTACGTTGTTGTTGTTGTTTTAAGAATTTATGTGTGTGTGTGTGTGTGTGTGTGTGTGTGTGTGCATGCGCGCATGCACACGGGCATATACACACTACTGCTCATAGAGCTCAGGAGGGCTTGAGGTCACTAGAGCTGCAGTTCTGAGGCACTTGACCTGAGTCCTCTGAAAGAGAAGCAACTGTTCTTAACCACTTAGCCTCTTGCCAGCACTGAAGTGTATAGTTTTAAAAAACAAAGTTTCATCATATTGTTCTGTTACATAGAAACTGAGGCCACAAGGTAAAGATTTCCAATAAATACTTCAAATAAAGTCACAACTATATTTACTACATAAACAGATATACTTCAGCCAAGCATAGTGGCATACACCTTTAATTCCAGCATTAAGGAGTAACAGGGAGAGAGATCTGAGGCCAACCTTGTCTACACATTGAGTTCCAGAACAGCCCGAGCTACAATCTTTAAAAAAAAAAAAAGTGTAACTCCATATCAATTAATGCCACTACTTACGTTTCTGTGTCTGATACCAATGATTCATTATTGCACACATCATTGAAAGTATGAAGCTGATTCTAAGATTAAAAGAAAAGAAATTAAGGTTTGTCTTTTTTCAACAAAAAATTGTTAACAAATGGCAAGAAACACAATAAATCTGTTACATATATAGATCACAACTAGTAAGATTGCAATTATGAAATGTAAGACATAAAACCATGAGTATATTATTTTATCATATTAAAATACTAAACTTCTTTCAAAAGGAACATTTATGCTTTATTTCATTAAACACATTCAGAAAATAAAGCTGAGTAAGGAATAAGAGGTAAACTCAATCTAGGCAGAAAATCATATGTCATTAGGCTTCCTAGGCAAAACTGACTTGAGATTTATTTGACAAAATATTAAAAAGCATTTTCTGTATTTATAAAACCCAACACCTAAGTAAAATTAGATCGATTTAGATTTTCAGTGTGCTGACATTTCAAAAATAAATGAGAAATGGGAAGAAGCTAGTGAGGACCAGAGTAAACTAGGAAAGCATATCCATTCTAAAGGCGTCAACTACTTGTCTTCAGCTACTGGTTCATGCAACACGCAAAATGTTCATCTATCTCCACTTCTTCTAGATGCTCAGACATACAGATTAATTTGATTCTTCCCCCATTTTAGATAGTACTTAATAATGTACAAAACACATTGCTGTTAGTTAAATGCGGCTTCTCTTAACATTATCATTAACTCTGGATAATCACTGCCAATTATTTTTCTATTTTAAAATGCTGTCTAAGGGCAGAATATAGAACAGGGCATGGTTATACCCACCCCTGTAATTCAAGAACTCAGTAAGCAGAGACAGGACAATCCTAAGTTTAAGGCCATCCGGGGCTACATAGTCAAACCTTGGATCAAATTCATCATAGTATGTTTTTCACAAACAACAATGATATAAAAATTCAAAAACAGTCAGGCAATCCCAGAAGTCAAGAAGTGCAAAAGGAGCTCAAACTAGCCTTGGCTACATGGTGAATTCAAGGTTGGTCTGAGGCCACATAACACAAAAGAAAGAAGTGGGGAGGGGGGGTAGGAGAGGGGGAGAAGGGGGGAAGAGAAAAGGGAGAGGGAGAGAGAAGGGGTGGAGAGGGAGAGAAAGGGGAAGGAGGGAGAGTGAAAGAAAGAGAGGAAGAGGGAGGAGAGAGAAAGAGAGGGGAAGAGAAACAAAAAGGGGTGAGAGAGAAAGAGGGGATAGAAAGAGAGAAAGAGAAGGAGGGAGGGAGAGGAAGACAGGAAGGGAGGGAGGGAGGGAGGGAGGGAGGGAGGGAGGGAGGGAGGAAGGAAGGAAGGAAGGAAGGAAGGAAGGAAGGAAGGAAGGAAGGAAGGAAGGAAGGAAGGAAGGAAGGAAGGAAGGAAGGAAGGAAGGAAGGAAGGGCAGGCAGGCAGGCAGGCAACTGGCTCAAGGGTGCTCACCATGCAAGCATGAGGGTAAGCATGAGCACCTTAGTTTGGATCCCCAGCATAAAAAAGCTGGGTACAACAGCACAGCTCATCATCACAGTGCTGGAGAACTGGCCAAGAACCATGACCAGGGCTTTTAGTGGCCAAGTAGTCTAGACAAACCCATGCCTTCGGGTTCATTAAGAGAACCTGTTTCAAAGAAACTAAGGAAACTGTTTCAAACTAAGGAAGTCTTGGATATCAACCTCTGACCTCCACGCACATGGACACACACACCACATACATATGTATATGGTGTGGTGGTACACATCTGTAATCCAGGCTGAAGCAGATAGCTAGCACCTGAGTGCAAGAATTCAAGACCAGCCTCGACACTGGCTCCACGAGTAAACTACAAAATAAACCATGTAACAATAATTAGACTCTGAAACCCAACAGCTCTAAACCATAAACCGAAGCTTCAGTCTTATTTTTAAAGATGAGTGTTCTGCCTGCATGTATATAAATGTACCATCAGAAGGTGGCATCAGATCCCATGGAGCTGGATCTGCAGATGGTTGTCAGCCTACAAAAGGGGGTCAAGCAACCAGACCCGAGTCCTCTGTAAGGGCAGCAAATGCTCTTAACCACAGAGCCATCTCTCTAGTCCTCACTGGTCTTATTTTTTTAAAAAGGAAAATACAAAAATTAGTTGTGAAAGCAATACAAAATAATCCATGTAAAACAGCATTAAGCCTAACAAAGTCCTTCACTAGTATCATTATTATGTTTGTCTAGCAAGCAAACAAAAAAGTTAGCAAAAAACAAAGGACATTGCTTACTGTTATTTGACTCAATCCAGCCAACCTCATGGTCAAAGTTGGTGACATAAAGTACTTAAATGCAAGATCTAGGCTTTCTTTATCAAAGCATAGTGTTGTATCCAATGGTTCTTTCACTGTACTCCACATTAAGTCAGCCATGTTACGAGCTGCGCTCTGTCGTAACTCCTGATCAGAGAGCTTGCATAAATACCTGGATGATTCAAAAACAGAAAATACACAAAACTCACTAAACACTTCTAAAATCCCAATAGAAAATCATCAACATTCCTTTGCTCCAGATCTCCATTTTCTATATTAGAACCCATGGAAACTTTACATTTATTTTTAACTTGAAATTTCCTCTTTTCTCTTTTAAATGCTAACATTTATTTATTGTGTGTGTAGGCATGTATAGGTTGGTGCAACAATGTGGGTGTAGAAATCAGAGGACAGCTTACAGGAGCTGGTTCTCTTCACTTACATGGGTCCTGTGGATAGAACTCAAGCTATCAGGCTTCAAGTACTTCCATCCACTGAGCCATCTACTTTAAACTATTTCTACTTAATTTTTTTAAAGATTTATTTTATTATGTATACAGTGTTCTGCCTGCATGCCAGAAGAGGGCGCCAGATCTCATTAGATGGCTGTGAGCCACCATGTGGTTGCTGGGAATTGAACTCAGGACCTCTGCAAGAACAGCCAGTGCTCCTAACCGCTGAGCCATCTCTCCAGCCCTACTTAATCATTTTTTTTTAAAAAAAACTCTGAACTGTAACAATGTGTCATTGCTGAGAGCCCAAGCTGAACTGACAACTGCAAAAACCCAGGTCATTTATCATGTATCTGTAACTCCATAATGCTTTATCATTCTCAAAATCTGTCATAGTTACAGTCCCATTTTAGTGAATATCAGCTGACTTCATAAGAAACAGCTTGTTTCCTTCTGGGACACAGGCAAACCTTGTTTAAGGTGTGCAAACACTTTTTTTTTTTTTTTTAACTTCTAAAAACCAATAAACATCTGATTTTTAAAAATTTTCTCAGGCCCTGGCTTACACCTCTGAATGTTTGGGATCTATAAAAATGCCACATATTCCTCTCATTGCTACATGTAGAAGTGTTTGAAACGTGACTCCATGACTCCCCCCATCAAAACGTATCTATTTTTTTACCCTAATGAGTTTGGACGTTGTCAGATAATTTGCTTTGGCCAAGAAGGTATTAACAAACATGACTATGTAAGAAAATGGAGATCCAACGAGCTTCACTCTATTACAGACACCTCCACCACTGAAGGAAGAAACACAAATTAGAGTACTTCATGAAAGAACAATGTCAACTGACTGACAGCAAGCCAGCTCTCAAACATGAATGAGCATCCTATTTCCCAGCACCAAGTAGGCTGCTAATCACAGAACAAGTAAGGTTATCCTTCCTCAACCAGGCAGCTTCAGCCAAGCAGGTCCAAATCAGTTGAAATGTCTATCCTACCAAATAGGAGAAATAATAAATGCCCATTACTTTAAAACACTAAATATGGGGGAAGGGGGGGTTGCTTACATAGCAAAAGCAACTGCCAGGGCTTTGCCCTCGCCTCATCTATATTTTCTTTCTTTGCTCTCTAACTGACCTCCTATATTCTACTAGTTTCCAAGCACTGCTTTTTATGCTGACAATTTGGGGCAAGGGGTTGCTGTTCATGTTTTACAGGTGTGTATGTTTGTGATATATTTGTATGTGAGTGTGTACATGTGTACACAGGGCAGACATCAATGTGGAGTATCTTCAACTGCTCTCTGTATTACTTTATTATTTTTATTCGTTTTTAATTTTATTTTATAATTCCTTTTATATATTATTCATTTTATTGTTTTCTTATTTATTTAAATACTTATTTTATGTATCTGTTTGTTTTGCCTGCATATATGTCTGAGAACCACTTGTATGCCTAGTGCTTGAAAGGCCAGAATGTATCATCTGTTCCCCTAGGACTGGAGTTACACACAAGTATGGGAATTAAATCCATCTCCCTCAACACTGGCTGGCCAATGAGACCTTGGACTCTCCTTTTTTACATCCAAGTTGGGCATCTGAACTGAAGTCTGCATACTTATGTAGCAAGCACTGTACCCACAAAGCAAACTCCCCAGTCCTTATGCCGACAACTACATGATTTTTCTTCTGAACTAGCAGCTCATGCTCTCAATTTTCCAACAGTACATTTATGTCTCACAGAGAATGCAAAGTCTCATCTACGCTTTCTCCATCTTTTACATCACTGTTCATGATATCCATGCAAAACAGAGACCTAAGAAGGGGCAAGTATTGGTGTCATCTGTAATGTCACCTTTTTTTCCTTTGTCTTTAAATTTTTAAATTAGACTGACTCATTTTATGGGTGTTTTGCCTGTATGCATGTATATACACCACACACATGCTTGGACACATAGAGGTCAGAACAGGACACTGGAACCCCTGGAACTAGTTACTGATGGTTGGTGTGTAAACTACCATACTGGTGCTAGAAATTGAACCCAGGTCCTCTGCAAAAGCAGCTGGTGCTCTTAACCACTGAGCCATCTCTCCAACCCCTGTGATGTTACCTTTTTCTTTATAGCCCCATAATTACTAGTTTTAGTGGTTTTATTTTCACTTAATATACCTATTTTCTATACAGCCATCAATAATCTTGGTATAACTAATAAATTTCTGCCTACAACATGGCATGGGACTTTCAATTGGTCCCTTAGCTTCTACTAAAGTCTCTATAGAATTTAAAATATGAGGGCTGGAGAGATGACTCAGAGGTTAAGAGCACTGGCTGTTCTTCCAGGGCCCACTTCCCAGTACCCACACGGCAGCTCACAACTGTCTGTAACGCCAGCTCCAGGTAATCTGACACCTTCACACAGACATATATGCAGGCAAAACACCAATGCACATAAAATAAAAATAAATTATTTTTAAAAAAAAAGAACTTAAAATATGAATTTTATTAAAGGCCAAACTGGTCTTTTAAAAACATTATGATTCATCTATTTAAAACCTTCAATAGCTGGGTGGTGGTGGCCTGCACTCGGGAGGTAGAGCCAGGCGGATCTCTGTGAGTTCGAGGCCAGCCTGGGCTACAGAGTGAGTTCCAGGACAGGGAGAAACCCTGTCTCGAAAGACCAAAAAAAAAAAAAAAAAAAAGAAAAAGAAAAAGCCTTCAAGAGAGTCATCACTGCTAAAACTAAACCCAAATCCTCACAGTGGCCTACAAAGACCTGAAGCATCTGCCCTGCTGAGCACTCCAACCTGGATCATTACTACACCCTCCCTTCCAATAGGCTCCCTCCCACCACTCCACTTCCAGATCTTCTTCTTCATCACACTCTTTCAAGGTCCCTATGTTCTTTTTTCTAGAACATATCCCCTTGACACCATATGAGTAGCTGTTCATATTTCCTCTCTACCATACTGCTTTACTTATAAGGAACTCAGCACATCTGAGCTATCCTGATTATTCTGTAACACCTCTAACAGTATCATGGAAAATAGTAAGCACTCAAAACTTTACAAATGAATAAATAAGGAAAAACTACAAAGAACTCCTGATTTTTAATCAAGAAAAATAATTCTTAGTACTCGCACAGTTCATATCTAAGTTATACAATACATCATCTTAGGTTTCCTTCTTAGGCTAACAAATAAACTCAAATTCACTTCCTCCTCCAAGAGACCTTTCTTGTTCCTGTAATTTAACTTACGTCTCTGTTCATGTGTACAAGAGTGTGCATACAGAGGTTAGAGGTATCATTTTTTCGGTGCCTAACACTTTTTGTTTGAGAAAGGGTCTCTCATTTGCCTGAAACTTCATCACGTAAGCTAGGACAGGTGGCTGGTGAGCTTCCAGGAATCAGTCTCCAATTCCCATCTCACTACAAAATTTGAAGTCATGGGCCCTTAGTCTTCATGGGGACTCAGGCCCTCACGCTTGTGCCTTTCCAACAGAGCCACCTCCTCAGCCCTCGCCCCTTTCCTGGGTATGTAAAATTATAGTCCACCCTCTCATATTCTTACTGTGTCTTTCCTGATATTTATCCTGTAATACTTGTGATTTCTTATAAACTGTGTGTAACAAGTTACTTTCTAAATAAGCTGTTCCTTAGCAAAATACTTAATTACTTCTTGAATGAACTCAGTAAAACCCTAAGAAGTCTATTTAATTCTTCCTAAACTCACATGTAAAAAACAAACATACATATCAAATATAAACTCATACACATGAATAAAAATTACTATATACTTATCTATACACTGCAATCTTCCCTAGAGTATATATCTGCAAGGCTCTTTCAACAGCAACAGAAATGTTATGAATTGTTTAATTATGTTGTTATAACTTAATAAATGAAGAAAGAAATTTTATAAACTTACCTGATAACATACGTTCTAAAAGGTATAATATGCTGCATGACAGCAGGGATATGTAGCCATATCCTAATCTGTAAGTAAACATAAACAATGTATAAAAAAATGCAAAACATTTTAGTGCCCTCCACTTAATTTAAAACAACAACAATTAATGTTTGGCTACCTCTTAAACACTTTTTATTTATAAATTTTGAGCAGAATAAACTACAAAAGTTATAATTCCAACAGACAATCTAATTTATATACAATAATATAAAATCAACTTAAAAAATGCTAAAACCATGCTTTTCCGTATCTCTTTGTATGACAGCAAAATATATATATATGAACAAACTATGTGTGTAGTATGAGCAGAAAAGACAGCTCACTCTCCCTCTCTCTCTCTAACACACACACAAACAAAAAATGTAATTTTTAAAAATTTTAGATTTACTTTATTTTATGTATATGAATGTTTTGCTTGCAAGTATCTCTGTGTTTCATATGCACCTTAGATCTGGAGTTAGGTATGATTGAAAACTGTCATGTGGATGTCAGAAATTGAACCCGACTCTGCAAGAACAAGAAGTGTTCTTAACCACTAAGCCATCTCTCCAACCTTAAAAAAAATCTTTACAGAAACATTTGCCTCCTTATAGAAGACTGAACACTGTAAAGATTAAGCCAAATAAAACCGAAGATTCATTGCGACCAAATGAGGTTTATTTATGTGCAAAATATAAAAAGTGACTCAAATTACAAAGATAGAAAATGAGCTCAAATGCTTCAAGAAAAATGGCATAGATTCTGTGTTTGCCTCACCATAAAGCAATATTTCTTACAAGTTCCAAAAATTAGGACAGAAAACAAGCAAACTAGAGGATGATGTCCAATAAGAATAAGCTTTGCAGGTTTACCTTTGCTCCCTCTTTGTGCTAATAAAATTCTAACAAGTCTCTAACCACACATTAATTATGTCATTAAAAGGGGGGAAAATGTTCTCTTCTCCCCATAACTTAATCACAGAGCTACTTTTTGATAAAATAACAAAAAAATATTTTTACAAACTGTCAACCTACTGTTTGATCTGGCATGGAAATATGTAAAAATACATAATCCTAAACTAATTTCTTATATTCAAAAGTTTCTATTAGTCCACTTGTAAAAACAGGGAGTGTGGGTGAGGCAAGATCTCATTATGTATCTCCAGCTGAATGGAACTATGTATGCAGACCAGACTCCCCTGCAATTCAGAGATCCCCCTGCCTCTGCATCTGAGTACTGGAATGAAAGGACACAACACCACACCTGGCAAGAGCAGTATTGAGACAGTTCAAACTATTCTGTCCACTGAAGTACTACTATTAAAACCACTATGACAAGCTTACATCTGATTATTTTTTTTATTAATAACTTAAGCTACATTATTTTCAAAAGCATGTTATTTGTAAGGATTATTTATTGTCTTCTTTGTACTTCTTTTCTCCAGATTACTAAATTTTAATTCTATGTCTAGATTTGAAATATTATTAATAAAAGATATTATGTTTGGGACAGGAAAACTCTGGATAAGAGCTAAAAGCTGAGGAAGGGTATTATAAACTAGAATCAAATTGAACCTAAAAATAAAGATAAAGCACCACCTGGGTCTCAGTAGGGAAACCTCCTCTTTTAATTCATGTTCTACTACTCTAATCTGCAATAACTTGAAGCTGCCTTTCCTAAAAACTTAAAGGTCAGAAGAGTAACAACAAAAGAAGGTATCTTTTCTTTCTGTCACTATAGCTATTATTTCTAAGAATGCATCCATACAACAGTGGACTATTTGTGCAAAATTGAGAAACGTTCTAACAATCAGACTAAGAACAAGCCAGCCAGGCATGATGGTGCACACCTCTAATCCCAACACTTGGGAAAGAGAGGCAAGTAGATCTGAGTTGGAGGGCAACCTGGTCTACATAGTGAGTGCCAGAACAGCCAAGACTATATAATGAGAGCCTGTCTTTAAAAAAAAGAAAAAAGTGAAGCACTCTAAAACAGACATAATAATCTAGTTCCCAAGAAATATAACTATTCTTTTACGGGACATGTAATCTACACTGTGAGAGAAATAAGGATGCAGTAAGGCCAGTCTATCTAGGCTAGATCATATACTAGGATTCATCAGCTTTTCTTTTTCTTTATAGGATCTTTACAGAAACTCTTTTGTTGCTTATCCCTCATTTCATTCCATATGAAAGTTCATGTAAATTTATAAAATCCCAAAGAGGGGCTATTTTCAAAAAAAAGAAATGGACATAAACAGTGTAAGGATAGTGATCACATAAACCAAGGGAATTGCAAATTTGAGGTCAGCCTGGGCTAAGTAACAATTTCAAACAAAAGACAAAGCCAACAACAAATCATAGTTCACATAATGACTAACAGAAGAAACTACTGTGTTCTAGATGGACATGATAGACAAAAAAAAAAAAAAAAACAACACTGAAAACTGAAATGTACAACGCCCATTAAAATTGACTAAAGACACTGTGTGGGAGGCAGGATTTCACTATACACAACACACTATCCTTGAATTCACACAGATCCATCTGCCTCTGCAATGCTGGTAGTTAAGGCATAATTTATATGCCCAGCATCACTTCGTGTTTGTTTGTAAACTTCAGGAAGGGTGGGATCAAAGAACCAAAGACAGGTTAAAAAAGTGTCAAAATGTCTAATGTTTGTAAGTTTTTAATTTAAATAAACTATTTTTCATTCGTTTTTAGTTTCTCAGAAAGGCTCATATACTCTAGGCTGAACTCCAACCTGCTTTATAGCCAAGGCTAGAATTGGTTAGGTTTTAAGGGAATAGGGCCAGAGGAAGCCAAAGAGAGTACAATTTCTACTGGCAAAATAAGTTAGAGTAACAGAAACAGTTAAATGTTTCATAGCTAAAATGAGTAATAACAGGTCGTTATTAAGTGCTTACACAGACATCAAGTGCTACCACACCAACTGTAAACTGAGTTTTCTTTTACATCTGTATTTACTATGTGAACACAGACACCTGCATGCCACAGCACACAAGGAGAAATCAAAGGATAACTCAGGAGATGTTCTCTCTTCAACCTTATGAAATCTGAGGACAGCACTAAACTCATCATGCCTGCCACAAGCACCTCACACCTTGCCAGACCAAGACTGCTTTTACTGTTCAAGTCCACTTAATGTTAAAAGACTCCTCTAAGAAAGACACCATCATCATTCTCACTTTAACATTAATAGTTAACATTTTAAACTGGAAAAAAAAACAAAAAAACAAAAACATAAAAACAAATGCAGCTGTAAATCCAAAGGGGCCTAGGCCAGCCAAGACTATAAAAGCAGGCCTTGCCAAACACACACACACAGTCTAAATGGTACATACAAGAGTACATACTACATATACTTCTGTGTTCAACTTTTTCAACACACAGAAAACACGGACTTATGGATTTAAAAATAATCTTGATAAAAATCACCAACTGCAGAAACAGGTAGGTAGGTCCACACATTCAGCAAATCTGAGCACTGCCAGTGCCCGCCCTCCCGCTCCAGTGCACTGTGGCACTGGGGACCAGAACTGGAAGCAAGGCAGCAAAAGGCTGACCAAGTACTTTCCATATACGGTTTATATGGTTAAAAATTATATTTGAATAATTATAACAAAATTCTGGTTTTGGTTAAATTACCTTTAACTTTAGCATACTCTTTTTGAAATGACCATAGTAAGTTAAAGGGGGAATACACAGGTAATAAAATTACTTCTCTCAGATAATTTTTACCGTTCTGACAGTGTAAATGGAAAAAGAAACATTACATCCTTTGATGTAATGTACAAGGAAGTTAGACATACTTCAACAATGAAGTAGATAGCCATCATTTAAATAACACAAAACACTAAGTAGCAAAAACTTTTCCCAGTACAAAAATTCCAAAGAAGGTTAATTTCAAAAAAAGCAACCTACCTTTGATTTTACATAAAAGAAATAAGAGTAATCTTTACCTATTTTAAATTTAAAAATTAATTTTATTCAAATTATAATTTTATTGCCTTTTAAAAACAGACTTACGCCGGGCGGTGGTGGCGCACGCCTTTAATCCCAGCACTCAGGAGGCAGAGCCAGGCGGATCTCTGTGAGTTCGAGGCCAGCCTGGGCTACCAAGTGAGTCCCAGGAAAGGTGCAAAGCTACACAGAGAAACCCTGTCTCGAAAAAACAAAACAAAAACAAAAACAAAACAAAAAAAAACAGACTTACATATTCAGTTTTTAAATTATGCAAAAGATTGCATATGCAAATTAATCAAAACATGACCATTTCTAGACAAAAAAAATTTCATGGCAGTGAAATGCAAGATATTGTGCTAAAAAATTTCAGAACTAATTCCAAATAATACTTACATTAGAAACAACTGTAATAAATGCATGTGCTATAAGAAACGGCAAAGTTTCAGGAGTTCCATACTCAAAGCAATCCTTCATGAGAGAAAGGCCATTTTTACCACAAAACAGACAGACATAACGAAGCAAATGCAAGGGTACTTCTACATCCTATAAAAACAAAGAAGTGTATCAGTTTTAAACTTATGAGAAATAATTTTCAATTTTGAAAAACAATGAAACAATAACTATCTAAAAACGAACTCAAAAGACAAAAGAAAACAAAATTTTCCATAAACTTTAGAATAAAGAAGATAAACACTTACATTCATATCACAGAATGCCCCTAATATGTTACTTTCTTGCGTCGATATATCCTAATTTTAAAAAAAGGAAATATTAGGTCATTATTAAATGACAATGAAAAAACACACAATTTTCTAACAGTGATCTTATAAAATCTCAGTGACTATTTTATAGCCATCGACAGCAACATCAACTCTGAAGTTACAGGAACGCAGCTCTGAAGTGCACCTAAAGCCTTCTTCAGAAAGCCTCCTGTAGTTCATCCCGTACACCGTCTTCCTCCTTCTGCTCAGTGCACAGCAAGTGCCAGGCAAAGGCTCTACAACTGAGCTGTGCCCCTAACCTTTCAGTTTTCTTTCTCTCTCTCTCTCTCTCTCTCTCTCTCTCTCTCTCTCTCTCTCTCTCTCTTTTTTCTTTTTTTTTTTTTTTTTGAGATAAGGTCTCTCTGGAGGAGCCCAGAATAGCCTTGAACTCATGACTTTCCTGTCTCCATCTTCACAGACCTACTACAATTACAGATGTGCACAACCACACTGGGTTTATTTTTCCTTCTGAAATAAAAAACAAACTGAACAATATACATTTTCCTTTAAAATCATGTTCTATCTCGGCAATTGCTGTGGTAAAGAATGCTTGCTTAGCATGTGTAAGATCCTGGTTGGATCGTAACCACTTCAAAAGAGTCAGGGTGACTCTCATAAAAATACAACTTAGATGATTTTCAAACTACAATCTGGAAGTAAAATCTCTAGAGAGACTACAGAATTCCCTAATGTATGTTCCATATCCAGCGGTGGTGGTGCACGCCTTTAATCCCACCATTAGGAAGCAGAGGCAAGCGGATCTCGAGTTCGAGGCCAGCCTAGTCAGACCTAAACAGAGAAACCCTGTCTTAAAGAAAAAAAAAAAGAAAAAAAAAAAAAATTTAACATCATTGGTAACCATAGAAGCAAACATGGTTTCTATGGGGTAAATAGTACCTTTCAATATTTAAGACATTAAATATCTGCTTTAGACCTACAGACAATCTTTTGAATGTTTCAATCTGAGTATCAAGAGAAATGCTGGAAAATGTTTGTATAATCATGCTCTCAGAAACTGCTAACAAATTTAAATGAAACTAATACCCATTGATCAGGTAAGTAAATGGTAGTACTAACACCGAATCCTAGAGAGCCTATCAAAAAGAAAACATACCAAAAACTGTGATGTGGTATAAGTTTGTCTGACTAAACTAGAGACGTATGATATACAGATTATACCTTTAAGAACCTGGTAAAAGCCAGGTAGTGGTAGTGCACACCTTTAAACCCTCTAGAGGCAAAGGCAGGAGAATCCGAGTTTGAGGCCAGCCTGGTCTACAGAGCAATTTCCAGGACAGCCAGAGCTACACAGAAAAACTGTCTCAACCCCCCCCTCCCCCGGGCCTGTTGAAAATAAAATGTATAAAAAAAAAAAAGCAGATTTGTATGTTCAAGAAAAAAAGGTAATACTACTCTGTCTCTATTAAAGAATAGAACTTGCCAGGTGATGGTGGCACAACGTTTAATCCCACCACTCAGGAAGCAGAGGCAGGTGGATCTCTGTGAGTTTGAGGCCAGCCTGGTCTACAGAGGGAAATCCAGGACAGCTGGGGATACACAGAGAAACCCTGTCTTGGAAAAAAAAAACAAAAACAGAACTTAGGATCAAGATCTAATTATCAGCCGGCAGTGGTGGCACACGCCTTTAATCCCAGCACTTGGGAGGCAGAGGCAAGCAGATCTCTGTGAGTTCGAGGCCAACCTGGGTTACAGAGTGAGTTCCAGGAAAGGCGCAAAACTACACAGAAAAACCCTGTCTCAAAAAACAAAAAACAAACAAATCTAATTATCAAAATTATTTGAAAACAGGATCAGGATCATACTACTGGATAGCATAGGCTGGCCTGGAATTGACAATCCTCTTGGCCTTGGCTTTCTAATGCTAGTTCAAGTATGCAATACCATGCCTCGCTGATCACATTTTAGGGGTACAATGGAATAGGATTTGAGACAGGGTCTCATATAGCCTAGGCTGGCTTTTGACTCCCAAAGCAGCCAGGGACAACCTTGAACTCTTAATCCTACCATCATCTGCCAAGAGCTAAGATAATAGGTGTGTAACAATATATATTTCTTTTTAGAGTCTAGAAAGATATGAACTAATTAGTAATTAGGTTAAAAGGCTGTTCTGTCACTGAGGAAGCATTGAAAAAAAAGATGAGGAACGGTTTTTAAAGCTTTTATTTTGTATATTCTGTTTCTAATTTGTCACACTACATTCATCTAAAAGAGATACCAAGAGAACGCATTCATTCATTCTTTACTATTACCTGTTCACATAAAGCTGAATTGTTGAAATAAGTCTGAAAATGACTAACAAATCACAGCACTCTCAGAACACTGCACAAGAACTAAAATTATGCAAATAAAAACACTTTCCAAAATAAGTATATAAAACCCATTTTTTTTTTAAAGTTTCTAATAACAGGGCCTCAAGTGACTCAAAAAATCTTTATGGTTGAGGATGCAGTTCAGTGACAGAACACTTGTCCAGCATGTACAAGGCTCTGGGTTCCGGTCTAAGCACCAGCAAGAACAATTTCAGAGTTTAAGAGCTCCCGTTGGTGGGGTTGGTGATTTAGCTCAGTGGTACAGCGCTTGCTGGGGGGGGGGGGGGGGGGGCACCGTTAAAATGCTGTCACTGACTATGAACCATGCTGGAATATTAGTTTCCATCAAGATTATTGGTGAGGAGCATGAACACAGTATGGAACTCTGAAAAGGCTTCTATCCTGATGACCTGTAATTTTTCTCAGTCCATATTCCTCCTCTGACCACTTGCTTTCTAGTGCTGGCATTTTAAGTATGTACAGCCAAGTCTAGATTACAATCTCACTATAAGCCTTATGTTTATCAAATGAAATTACATCACATTTTAGAAACAAACAAAACTTCATTAAAAAGTGGGTAATTAAAGAGTGAAGTAATTCTCTATCTAATAAAGCAAATATTGCTCCATAACTGAGTAATAAAAAACTGGATGTCACTGAGTTGAGAATTAAATTTGTGCTTAAAGTCAGTACTTAAACTAATAGTAACGGTTATATAATTGTGGGACTACATTTAAAAACAACTTGTAAAGCTTTAAAGATTTTAAAAAAGAATTAAGCATGATGACACACTCCTTTAATCGCAACACTTAGGAGATCTTTTGTCTATTTAGCAAGTTCTAGACTAGCCAGGGCTACAGAGTGAGACACTATCAAATAAATAAATAAAATGAATGAATGGATGGATGAATGGATAGATGGAATATATGAACAAAAAATGAGAAAAGCCTTACAAGAAAAATCATTTAGTAAAGGTGCTGCCAAGCCTGACAACTTGAATTTCATCAGGACCCACATGGTAGAAAGTGGGAACTGACTCATGTGTCCTCTAGCTTCTACAAATTCTTGAACGTGTGCGCACACATATACAATATACAAAAATAAAGTGTAATAAAATGTTTTTTAAAATTATTTTATGACAAGGTCCCACTAGGTATGTAGCCTAAGACGGCACTGTTTATTAAACATCGGCCCCAAAACAATTGTTGGTGTATACAAATTTGCAAATACATACAGTCTAACTCTAGAATATATGTAGACTACACCAAGATTGCAATCTAGGACTTTCTGAGGAACAAAAATAATAATTAAAAGCTAATTACATGATTACTATGATAGAAACAACAATTTTAGGGTATTTTTAAACAATGAATAAGAACAGAATATTTAATAAACATTACCTATACAAAATTCAATAAGAAAAGTCTTTTATGGGTTTTTTCAGTAAAATAACTTTAATTAAGTTTTTATAAAAAATTTGTTTTTAAATAAAAAATTTAATATTTCAATAAATAATTTTACCTCAAATATTTTATACCATCACTTTCAACCAAGAAACCCCATGAAATTGTCTTGAAAAACTGTAATAACAAGGCACTTTACTCCCAAAAAGTATTAAGCAGTAACTATGACATTTACAGACCATTATTTTTAAAATTCAAGAAGAAAAAAAAGGATCACTAATGATTAAACTGACATTAAGAACAAAGTAACAGATTCAGTATTACTCATAGTACTCTATAAAGAATTTCTTTCTGGTTTGGATGCTTTTGAACGCCAAGCTGTTCTAGAATTTACTACGGTTGGCCCAAGCTGGCCCCAAACGTTAGTGACTCTTTTGCCTCAGTTTCCTGAGAACTGGTATTAAAGGCATGAGCTAGCACATCCAGTTTCATTCAAAAAATTTGTAACCAGCAGGGTGTGGGGTGTGGAGGCAGAACTAGGTAGACTTTCGTGACTTCCAGGCCACCCTGGTCTACAATGAAAGCTCCAGGTGAGCTAAGCAGCTACAAAGTGAGGTTCTGCCCCACCAAAAAACTAATTAATTATATAGAATTAATTTCTGAGTAAAGTTCACATACCTAGGTTCCTAATGAAAGTATTTCTAGTATCTTTCAAAAGCAATTTGAAGCATGAAAACACAATTTACAATGCATTCTAATGATTAAATTTTTAAATAAAAATTAGCTTAATTTTTATTTCATGTGTACAGGTGCTTTGCCCACATGTAAATGAGTGCACCATGTGCAAACAGTGCCTTCACAGGCCACAAGAGAGTACAGATCCCCTGGAGCAGACAGTTGTAAGCTGCCGTGTAGGTGCTGGGAATCCAACCTGAGTCCTCTGGAAGAGCATCTCTCTCCAGCCCCTAAAGATCACGTTTTTTAGCAATTCATTTGTTAAAAAATCTGACACTTTTTGGTATGTTTAATGTATCTTATAATATTCTTTACAAAGTTTCTACACAGAAACAACACACTAAATTCTAGAAGAAAGCAGAATCTAGCTCAAAATGTTATTATGAATATTTCTAATAGGGATAACAACCATTTCATGGGCTATGGTTTCTCAGTACAATGTGAAAATAATCCAATAAAGGACTATTATTTTTCAGGTGAAGAAAAGTTGGTAGTATGAAGGTTACAGAAGATATAAGCTGAAAAAACGACAGACCTGAAAAAAACAATAAAGCTACCAGATTACAGTGGTGCACGTCTTTAATCCCAGCATTTGAGAGGCAGAGGCAGGTGGATCTCTGAGTTGAGGCCAGTCTGGTCTACAAAGGTAGCTCCAAGACAGTCATGGACACACAGAGAAACCCTGTCTTGGAAAACAACAAAAATCAATAAATTCCAGCACTCAGGAAACAGAAACAAGCACATCTCTGTGAGTTTGATGCCATCTTGGTCTACACAGCACATTCCAGACCAGCCAGGGCTACATAAGTGAAACCCTTTCAATAAATAAGTAAATAAACTGAATGCATGAATGAATGAATGAATGAAGCCAGCATGTGAATGATTAGCATCTCAGCATTATGGGAAGCAGAGTGTCCAAGATATGAATGAGGACTAGACATAGAGTTTAACTGACAGGGTCTTTGCCTAGCAAGTTCAAAGCCCTGTATTTTATCCCCAGCATCCCATAAGCAGATATGGTAATTTTGCTTATAATTCCAGCACCCAGGATGTACAATAGTGAGTTCAAGGTCATCTTCTACTACACAGTGAGTCTTAGGCCAACCTGAACCCAGTTTATAATCATAACAACAACACTACTTTCCTCCCCACCTAGAGACTCTCACCACTTCTTTGAATGCTGAAGGCCCTTATGAACTGTATCAATCACCAAAATGTGAAAAAATTTACTCTATGCCATTTCAGAGGAAACCAAGACGCCTTACAGCTTCTCCTTGTGCCTTCCTCAAACACTCCTAAAATCACAATGTAAAGAAAATTGTTCACCTGAGCAGAAGCCGAAGCCATGGAAGAAAATACAAGGAACCTATACAAAGCAGCCCAACTGGTGAGACTTACGACTTTAACCCATTCATCACTGAGTAAATGTAGTACAAGAATGAGTCCCACAAACCTGGCAAGTGAACTCCCATTCTCATAGAATGAAAAGCAATAAATGACTGTACTGAGGCAAATACAACACCACACAACTGTCTCAATTCCTTCTTTCTTTTTTAAATTTATTTTTATTTTATGTGCATTGGTGTTTTGCCTTGCCTGTTATGTATGCCTGTGTGAGGGTGTCAGGTCTCCTGGAACTGGAGTTACAGATGGTTGTGAGCTGCCAAGTGGGTACTGGGAATTGAACCCAGGTCCTTTGGAAGAGCAGTGAGAGCTCTTAACCACTGCCATCTCTTCAGTCCCCAATTTCTTCTTTCTATAAATACAATTATCTTCACAAATCTTAAATTACTAAGTTTCTGAAAATGCTCACAAAAATAACAGATACAGCTGGGCAGTGGTGGTGCAAGTCTTTAATTCCAGCACTTGGGAGGCAGAGGCAGGAGGATCTCCGTGAGTTCGAGGCCAGCCTGGTCTAACAAAGCGAGTTCCAGGACAGGCTCTAAAGTTACACAGAGAAACCCTGTCTCAAAAAAAACAAGCCCCCCCCCCCCAAAAAAAAAAAAGATACAGAATTAAACATCTAGCCTTACAAAAGAAAATACTTTTTTTTGTTTGTTTGTTTTTGTTTTTTTCGAGACAGGGTTTCTCTGTGCAGCTTTGCGCCTTTCCTGGAGCTCACTTGGTAGCCCAGGCTGGCCTCGAACTCACAGAGATCCGCCTGCCTCTGCCTCCCGAGTGCTGGGATTAAAGGCGTGCGCCACCAACGCCCGGCAAGAAAATACTTTTTAAAGTGTATAATTTGTTAAGCCCTGTTTGATGATTAAAAATTCTAGTCTGACATTAAAACCTCTATGTGGTTCTTTTACCACAACTACTTATTTTAATTTTATGTATATGTATGTGCTTAAGTGTATGTTTTCCCATCACATGTGTACAGGAACCTGAAGAGGTCAGAATCCCTGAAGAGGTTAGATCTCCTGGAACTAGAGCTGCAGACAGTTGTGGACCACTGAATGGGTGCTGGAAACAGAACCTGGGTCTTCTGCAACTATTATTTTTATTTACTTTTGATAGTGTTGGGACCTGAACTTAGGACCTCATGCAAATGATAGGCAAGCACTCCATCACTGAAGTCTATATTATTATTTTTTAAAGTCATAGAAGAGCATAAAAATGTTTAAATCACTTAAAATTTAAGTTCTGTAAATTCAATTATAAATATACAAATTTTCAACATAAACTGTTACAGAAAGGTCTGGAGAAAATAATTTTGACATCAGTAATTTTTAGAAAAATTTCCATCAAGCTGGGACATGATTGTGCACACCTGTATGTAATCCAAATTCTCAGGCTGAGGCAAAGGTATCAAACCTCAAGGCCAGCTCAAGGATACACAGAAAGTTCAAGGTCTATAGACTGCAGGACTATACAGCGAAACCCTGTCTCAAAGAAAAAAGAGGAAGGAAGGAGAGACAGGGGATGGAGTAGGGCAGGGTAGTCAGAAAGAGAGGTTACCATCAAAATAACTAGTTTCAGTCATCACAGGTAAGGAGAGGTCTGACAAGCTCAGCAGAACTTGGTAATATAAAAGAGCCATGGTATCTATTTTACATACCTCTATAGTAGGATGAGTATTATGCTTGTAAGCAGTATATAAGGGAAACTGAATTTGAAAAATTTTTGCTACACACAGTAATAGTTTTTCCTTCTCATCTGTACTCCATAAACTAAAAGGATCAGAACTCTTTGAAGATTCTTCCTCAGTCAGATTACAAATTCTTGCAGAGTTTGATTTTTTTTCTATTGATTTTTGTCTTTCTGCATTTCCTTCATTACATTCTCTATCTATACTCAGTGGTTCTTCCGCTTGATTACTCTCATCTTGCCACGTGGAATCTATGTTAATGGTAGCACAACGTTTACAAAGCTGGTCCCGGAGCACTTGAACTTGGGCAATCACTAAGTTAATAAGTGCACATACTACTTGGTTAAAAATCTCCAAATGCTTATATTCCTTGAAGCAGCACAGACATTGCCTATAAGAGAAAATAAAATGCAATAAATAAATGCTTCCTAGAGAGGGAACAATTATACATTTTAATAAGTAACAGAAGAAGCAAATACTAAAATACTTTTTTAAAATATCAATGTTTCCCCCTTCTGCTAGGGTAGTACTGTACTGACTTTTAATAACAGAATCACAGGCCAGTTATGATGACACATGCCTTTAATCCTAGCATTTGGGAAGCTGAGAGGCAGGTGGATCTCTGTGAATTCAAGGACAGCCAAGGTTATAGAGATCCTCTCTCAGAAAATAAAAAAAAGTAATAATAGTATAAATTTTTTGTTAATAAAGCTGTTTTTTTATATTCTACTAACAAACTTTATTATCTAGCTACATTTTTAAATGAACAATTTGCTTGAAGATCGCTTGGGGTGGGTATTCTGAACCTATCTCAAAGACCAGACATATTCACAAAACCCTCATATACACATTCATATACACAAAACCCTCTCTTCAATGCCAGTAAAAAACAAAAACAAAAAAACAGGAAGTGCCAAGTAAGTATTACATACATCCTAGTTCTTTTAAACAAGTTCAATTAATAGCTCAAGGCCTGGCATACTTCAGGTAACTAAAAATCTTGTTAATAATTAAATTATATACACAATAAGTACCTAATTTTAACTGTATTAGTATCCAAAGACTGAAGACAGATAATCAGCTATTATTCATGACTTATGCCTTGAAGTATTAGCAAAATGTCTCCACCACGGTCCAAATAGATCACCAGCACACTGTATGACCACACAGAAAAATAATCTCATTTTTATAGGTTTGATAAACTTGGGAGTATGACCAGAAAACCACTGGCACATTGTCATTTGTAAAGCAAACCCTAACTTTCTTCTTTGAGTGTAGAAGGGACTCATTTCCAATGAATAGCATGTGGTGGAAATTAAAGGATGGGACATCTAAGAATAGGTCATAAAGACATTGCAACCATGATGTCATTAATAACACTACAACTGCCTATAGCAAAAAATTATATGAGGCCTCCCCCAAGCACTAAATTTGACAGCAGATCCTCTAGCCCCATGAAAGTCTCCAGATGATATCTTGACTAAAACCTTATAATAAATCCACAGAATTAATCAACTATGCCATTCCAAAATTCCTATGCCACTGTGATCCTGTCTCTAATTACTTAATTAAATGCTATTTATGGAGGAATCTGTTACACTGATGAAATAAAAGTGCTTTTACTTCAAAGGTCTCTGCCAGTTATAAAAGTTCATATTACCACGCTGGGTAGCGGTGTCACACGCCTTTAATCCCAGCACTCAGGAAGCAGAGCCAGGCAGATCTCTGTGAGTTTGAGGCCAGAGCAAGACCCAGGACAGGCACCAAAAAAACGACACAGAGAAACCCTGTCTCAAAAAAAGGTTCATATTACCATGATTTCTAAGAAATTTTTTGGAGACAAGGTCTCACTATGTGGCTCTGGACGACCTAGAACTCACTATGTAGACCAGGTTGGCCTCAAACTCAGAGATTCACCTGCCTCTGACACCTAAATGCTAGGATTAAAGGTGTGTGCCACAACCCAGAAAGATTTTTCTTTCAGTCTTTCTCCATCTGGGGGGGGAGGGGGAGGGGGAGGGAGGAGGGAGAGGGAAGGAGAGAGAGAGTCTCAGTCTCAGAGTCAGTCTCTCTCTCTCTCTCTCTCTCTCTCTCTCTCTCTCTCTCTCTCTCTCTCTCTCTCTCTCTCTCTCTCTCTCGCCTCGGAAGGGCACAGGAGGGCATCAGATCCCCTGGGTCTGCAGTTACTGGCAGCTGTGAGCCACCAGACAGGGACGGTAGGAACTGAACCCGGGTCCTCTAGAAAACCAACAAGCCCTCTTAACCACTGAGCCATCTCTCCAGCCCCAACCCCCAAGCCATATTATAATTTGTATGAGGAAAAACAAATACAATGCTTTTACCCCAGCATCGAGAGGCAGATAGATCTCTCCGAGTTGAGGCCAGAGTGATTCCAAAGTAAGCTAGAACTACAAAGTGAGACACTCTCCCCCAGTCTTAAAACAAACAACAAAAATTATTCAAGGGCAATGGTGGCACCCGCCTTTAATTCCAGCACTAACTCATTAGGCAAAGGCAGGAGAATCTGTGAGTTCAAGGCCAGCCTGGTCTTCCAGGACAGTAAGAGCTACAGAAAAACCCTGAAAACAAACAAAAAAGTACTCATAATGTTTTTCTGCTAAACAGCCTGCCTACCTCTTATGTCCTATATCCCTTTTGTTCTTTTTCAATACTGGGGGTCAAATACAAAATTTCATGCATCCTGGGAAAGCCCTCTAACTGTCGAGCCACATCCCTGCCCATTTTTTTACACTGACAGGGTCCAGGCTGATCAGAATCCTCTTGCCTTAAGAACTCCAAAATTAGGGGATTACAGGCATGCACCACCACTCCAGACTCAGCGTCTTCCTATAATACTAACGGAAAATTATCTTTAAAGTGAGAAGCCACAGACTTAGGCATTTTTATTATTAAAGCTAGAATTTGAGTTCCTAAAGATCTTGGCTAAGACTTAGAAAAGGAAAGATAAATTTATTTTGAGAATTAGTTGTCAGAAAATGGGAATTGAGGCTGGAGATGGCTTAGTGGTTAATAACACTAATTGTTCTTCCAGAGGACCTGGTTTCAGTTTCCAGTGTCCACAGGGTGGATCACAACTGTCTATTATTCCAGTTCCACAGGATCCAAATGCCCTCTTCTGGCCTCTGCAGGCACCGTATGCATGTGGAACAGAGGAGATACATGTGGGCAAAATGTCCATAACATAAATTTTAAAAAAGAAGGGGGGGGGAGGGAATAAAAAGGAAATGGGAATTAAGGTGGGTGACAGTGAATGCCTTTAATCCTAGAATCAGGAAGGCACAAGCAGCTAGACCTGAAGGTTCTAGACCAACAAGAGTTCTAGACCACAGTGAGACCTTGTCGAGAAAAAACATTGGGAAGATCAGGAGTCAGGAGCCTGAACTCAGAGGTGTGCCTGCAGTACGACAGAAAAAGGAGTCAATACAAGGTTTCAAGCAACCTTCCTTGTCCAATAGCTAAACTATCACAGCCAAACTAAAGGATAGATCTCTTAGAAAATATGAGTCCATAAGAAAAGCCTACTTTGAGGCCAGCTGGTCTGCAAAATGAGTTTCAGATCAACCAAGCTACACAGTGAAACTCTGTCTCAAAAAAAAAAAAAGCCTGCTCACCATTTATACCTATCATAATAGTATAGATCATCATTTTAAGATGTCCCACCCACAGAGAATATCCAACTTTGCTGTGTCCTTGTCTTAACCATAAAGGACAGCCAAGAATAAGTCTTTTTAAAAGCAAAGAAAAGGACCAAAACAAACAATAAATAAAAAACTATCACCAAAGATGACAAAAACAAACAGTAAAAAGATTGAGCCTAGCTTGGTGGTACACACCTTTAATCCCTGAATTCAAGGCCAGCCTGGTTTATATAGCAGTTCCAGGATTCCAGGGCAGCCAGGGCTACAGAGTAAGACTCTCTCAAAACAGAAAAAAAAAAAAAAGAAAAAAATGTGAAATCCACAAAGAATCAATAAAAAGTTAAAATAATAATAATAATGAATTTAAAAAAAAAAAACTCAAAAGTAAATACAACATAGAATTTTCTAGTTTCCTTTCAATTCCTTTGATAAACTGTGTCCAAAAGCAACTCAGGGAAGGACAGGGCTCATTTGTGTTACAACTCCGGGTTACAATCCCTCACTGAGGAAGGACAAGGCAGAAGTCAGTCTGGAAGCAGAGGCCATGGAGAAAGGCTCCTTATTAGCACAGTCCCACAGCTTGCTCAGTGTGCTTTGTGATAAAACCCATGACACCCGCCACAGTGGGCCATGCCCTCCTATACCAATCATTAATCAAGAAAAT
This sequence comes from Peromyscus maniculatus bairdii, assembly GCF_049852395.1. Classification (NCBI taxonomy): domain Eukaryota; kingdom Metazoa; phylum Chordata; class Mammalia; order Rodentia; family Cricetidae; genus Peromyscus; species Peromyscus maniculatus. The sequence goes on along the minus strand of NC_134861.1, from coordinate 25,579,655 downwards.
GCCCATAGTCCTGGCATCTCTGCCATGCTGGGGTCTCCACTGCAGCTTAGGCTGCATGTTCACCAATGGCCTCTCCTGGGTTCCCTTCAAAGACTCCAACCCTGTACCACAGTGTCAAGCCTCAGCTTCTCTCCATGACACCTTCAATCCTGGGGCTTCCAAAGCAACTGAGGCTACACTTGAACCAATGACCTTTCCTGGCCTCTCACACCAAGCATCAGTCGCTCTCCATGATCCCTTTCAAAGGAAGCTTTCAGGGCCAGCACTTGGGAGGCAGAGGCAGGCACATCTGAGTTCAATGCCAGCTTAATCTACATACTGAGTTCCAAGACAGCCAAGGCTACAAGGTGAGACCCTGTCTTTAAAAAACAAAAGCCAACCCAACAACAACAATGTAACTTTTCACACAGCCAAAAGCAGCACCATGTGTAAGACTCTTAAACATTACCAAGTTCAACTGCCAACTTGAGAAACAGAATTGGCGCCTCTGGACTACAGCTTCTGTGTATTGGCCCTGAGGAAACTGTCCCAGTAAGCAAAGGTTTATTCAGTGTACTATCCTTCTGTTCAGAGCTGATTCTTCAGCCACAGCTGACCAGAAACCATACATATTATTAATTCAAACATCACCACAATGGCCCTGACACCGTTTTTGCTTCTCTCTGAAATTCCACAAGGCAGGCCTCTATCATGTGCACTTCTCTAAACACCATTGTCCAAGTTTCCACAGAACAGGCCATTAAAAGTTTTCATCAATGGCTTTTCCAGGCCGAAGTTCCCAACAATTCCACAGTCTTCCCCGACAACATGGTCATGTCTATCACTACAACAGCTGCAACAGCTGTCTGGTACCAACACTCGTCCTAGTTTGCTGTCTGTTACTGTGTAAAACACTTGCCAAAAGTGACTCCAGGAAAAAAAGGTTTGGCTTGGCTTACACTTCCTGATCCACAGTCCATCACTGAAAGAAGACAAGGCATGAAACTCAACCACTGCAGGAACCTGAAGACAGGAGCTAAACAGATTACCATGGAGCAATGCTGCTTACTAGCTTGCTCCTTAGGGCTTATTCCTACTTCAGGACCCCTGCACTGGGGTAGCACTGCCCACCATAAGCTGAGCCACCCCACATCGATCATTAATCAAGGAATATTCCACAATCTAATGGAAGCAATTTCTGAGTTGAGGTTACCTCTTTCCAGATGGCCATATATTATTTAAAGTCAATATAAATTAAGTAAAAAAAGAAAAAACACTAACCAATACAATCACAAGAAAGCAAAAACTTTAACTGTACTTTCTAATACTTAGAACCTAACAGATATTAGGTTATTAAAAGAATGAATGCTATAAAAACCAAAGGAGGGATTACAAAAACTGGGCCCTTTACAGTTGGGCAAAGAGCTCAATATTAGATCATTTGTCTTTGTATGTATGAGACCCTGGGTTCAACCCTAACCACCATTTAAGATAAAAGGCTTTTTAATTGTACTGTACATAGACTATTTGCATGTTTTTTTCTTTTTTTCCCCCTCCGGTTTTTCAAGACAGGGTTTCTCCGTATAGTTTTGGTGCCTGTCCTGGATCTCGCTCTGTAGACCAGACTGGCCTTGAATTCACAGAGATCCACCTGCCTCTACCTCCTGAATGCTGGGATTAAAGGCATGTGCCATCACCACCCTGCTTGTATGCCTTTTAAATAAATAAATCATTTATCATTTTAAAACCAATTAAAACCTTAGCAACTTATAATACATAACAGAAGGTCCAAACAGTGAAACTAAAACAATCTCCTCAAAAGAAAAACACAAGACTGATAGTGGGGAGAAAAAGGAAAGCATACATACAATCAAAGACCAATAATAGAAGACAGATGGAAGTCAGGAAATAAATAAAAATTCTCAAGGTTCTTTAGTAACTTTCTTTCAAATTATTGGAAGATTTAAATTTATATAAAGAGTACTAATGAAAGATGAAAACATTAAGATCAAAATTAAAGTGAAACTCAATGGAAATGTATTAAATGTATAGAATGCACAAAAATGAAATTACTAATCAGAAGGAATACATCTAAAGCATAAACACTAGTTCTAACAGATTAATAAGGAGTTTAAGATTTTTCATAAATGGTCATATGCTAATCCAATCAACCACAGCTTTTAGAGGTTCTTAAGTAAAGCCTAGATATTAGTTACTGAGACTTAATTATAGAGTAATTTTCTGCTGGAAGTAATACTTTCCCTTCTCATAAATCCCCTTCTGGTTTCCTGGAATCTGCTCTCCCTCCCACATGGATGTGCATATATAAAAAGTTGTAAGATTCAGGGCTGGAGACATGGCTCAGAGATTCAGAGCACTGGCTGTTCTTCCAGAGATCCTGAGTTCAATTCCCAGCAACCACATGGTGGCTCACAACCATCTGCAATGAGATCTGGTGCCCTCTTCTGGTGTGCAGACATGCATACAGGCAGAACACTGTATACATGATAGATAAATAAATCTTTAAAAAAAAAACAGTTTTAAGATTCACATGAGAGCATATATGATGTTTGTCTTTCTGAGTCTGGGTCACCTTACTTAATGTAATATTTCCCAGTTCAATACACTTTCCTGAAAATGGCATAATTTGGGGGGAGGGGGGTTAAACAGGGTTTCTCTGTGTAGCCCTGACTGTCCTGGAACTCACTCTGTAGACCAGGCTGGCCTTGAACTCAGAGATTCGCTTGCCTCTGCCTCCCATGTACTGGAATTAAAGAGGTGTGTGTTACGACCACCACCTAGATATTCTATTTTTCTTTACAGATGAATAAAATTTCACGTGTATATATATATATATATATATATATATATATATATATATATATCCCACATTTCCATTATCCATTCTTCTATTGATGGACATCTAGGTTTATTATATTTACCTGCTACTGTGAAAACAGTAACAAACATAGATAAGCAAGTATCTGTAATAAGATGTAGTCTTTCGGATAGATGTCCAGGAATTGTATAAATGGATGTGAAAGTTCTATTTGACAAGGCAGTGGTGGCGCATGTCTTTAATCCCAGCACTGGGGAGGCAGAGGCAGGTTGATCTCTGAGTTTGAGGCTAGCCTGATCTACAGATCGAGTTTCAGGACAGCCATGCCGTGGCTCCGGGGAGAAACCGTCTCAAGAAAAAGACAGTTCTATTTGCAGCTTACTGAGAAACCAGCACAACGGTTCTCACACAGGCTGCTCCCGTTTGCACTCCTCCCACCACTGCGTAGACCCCCTCTTTGCAGCTCACGCTGTCGGCTGTTTTAAGGTGACCACTTTCAGAACAGAAAGGCCTACCCAAACATACACCACTTACAATTTTTGAAATATAAGAGAGAAATCCTGACGCTTTCAAGGAGGGTAATTAATAGTGACAAGGGAAAGCTAAGGGGTTAAAAACTACTCAAACTGCTGGGCATCATGGCACACATCTACAGTTCTACACTCAGAAGACTGAGGTAGGAGAATCAAGTTTTAGCCCAACTCTGGGCCAACTAGAGCTACAGTGTTTCTAAAGGAGATTTAAAAAAAAAAAAAAAAAAAAAAAGGTAGCACTTCAGAAAAACAACACTGGATCCCTGAAATACAATGAAGTGCTACTTCCACAATTCTGAGAGAAAATAACTTTCCACCCAGAATCCTGTAGTCAACAAAAACATATGTAACAAAAGCACACACATAGACTAGACACTTTAGACATGCCAAGTCCAAAACTCGTGTTTTTCTATATAACTTTTCTCAGAAAAGGTCAAAGTAAAATAATAAAGCAATAAGCACTCAAAAATGCAACTGAGGAAACATAGCTAGGGAATAGTAAAGGCTTGAGGAGGAGTCTGAGGAGAAGCTAGCCTAAGAGCAGACAATACAAACTGAAATGCAAGGTTGCAGTGAGAGGCGACGGGACACAAAATAAAAACAACACTTCACCACTCAAAAGGGGTAAGAGTGGGGCAGCGGTGGCTCACACCTTTAATCCCAGCACTTGGGAGTCAGAGGCAGGAGGATCTCAGTGAGTTCGAGGCCAGCCTGGGCTATACAAAGCTACACAGAAAAACCCTATCTCAACCCCCCCCCCAAAAAAAAGAGCTTAGGAAGAATTTGTGATACATATACAGAAAATTATTCAAATGAAAAAAATTAGTAGAGACTCCATGAAACAAAAAAATGTCTAAAATATGAAATGAACTACTTAACATTTTGGTACCTCTTTGAACAGCATTTTTACTTTTACAAGTATCTAAGAATTGATAGCAACTATATTAAAAGGACATGATAAAGTAAAAGCCTATGTATCATAAAAGGAAGGTACAGTTTTTCCTAAAATTGATATGAAGCAAGAGCTGCAAGATAATACAATTTTAAAAAAGCAGAATATTAAACCATTACTTGAAAACAGAAAAGGATTGAGCAGGGGACTTTAAAAATACGATATACTTTCTCTTTCAATTGCATTTTGGGGTAGAGCCTGGAACATGCTTTTTATTGGCCATGCTGGCTTCTAACTCGGATGTTTACCTACCTCTGCTGATATAATGTGCCACCACACTTACATCAGTGACTTTTTTTTTAATTTATTTATTTCATGTACACTGGTGTTTTGCCATGGGTCTCAGAACTGGAGTTACAGACAGTTGTGAGCTGTCATGTGAGTGCTGGGAACTGAACTTAGGTCCTCTGGAAGAGCAGCCATCTCTCCAGCCAGGCTGCCTACTTTGTACGGGAAAAAGAAAACCTGCTGAATGTGTAACTGCCACAGCAAACACCAGGGGTCCGCGAGGTCAGCCACAGCTGGTACTCAAGACCAGTAATCCAGCAGTGCTCAAAGGAACTGGATTACTTAGTAAACCTCACCTTGATTTTACAGGTTTTCTTTTCTTTTTTTTTTTTAAAGATTTATTTATTATGTATACAGTGTTCTGTCTGCACACACCCCTGCAGGCCAGAAGAGGGTGCCAGATCTCACTACAGATGGTTGTGAGCCACCATGTGGTTGCTGGGAATTGAACTCAGGACCTTTGGAAGAACAAGCTCTTAACCTCTGAGCCATCTCTCCAGCCCACAGGTTTTCATTGTACACATTTTGTTTGTTTGTTGAGACGAGGTCTAACTATGTAGCCAAGACTGCCCAGGAACTTAGGAACCTCCTGTACCATCTTCCAAGTTCTGAGCTTACAGGACTGGGTAAGATGACTCCATCGAAGGCTTTCATCAGTCTATTGACTATCTTAGATGTGAAGAATTATTTTATATGAGCTAACTCTGGAGGGAAATACTTTAAATAATAATAGCAATATCTTTTTATTTCGTTTCTTTGTTTGTTTTTAGTCAGGGCCTCACTACGTAGCTCTGGCTAGACTGGAACTCAGAGATCTGCCTGTCTATGTCTCGCATGAGCTAGGATTAAAGGTATGTCCCACCATGTCCAACTCAACCATTATTTTTTTTATTCTGTGTGAGTGTGTATGTGTGCACCACATGTGTGCAGGAGCCTTCAGAGATCAGAAGAGGCACTGGATCCCCTGGAACTGAAGTTACACAGGGCTGTGACAAACCACGTGGGTGCAGAGATCTAAACTGGAGTCCTCTGAAGAGCAATAAGGACTCTTACCCACTGAGCCATCTCTCCAGCTCCCAACACTTTATTTCTAATTTTTCTTTCCTTTTTTTTTGCTTTTTGGTTTTGTTTTGTGTTTTTTTTTTTTTTTTTTTTTTTAGACGGCGTCTTTCTACATAACCCTGGCTATTCTGGAACTATGTAGACCAGGCTGACCCCAAACTCAAAGAGATCCCCTTGCTTCTGACTCCTGAGTGCTAGGATTAAAGGTAGGTGCCACCACACTAAGCCTCCAACATACTAAGTGAAGATTTCCCCTCACCTATCTATCCTGGTTAATATACTACAATGGCAAATCCTGACCACAGATAATACATTTATTTGGTAATCTTTCTGTATATTGTATGTTGGTGACAGGATCACAAATGCTGAACACACTCAACTATATTATGTCCATCCCATTCTATTGCTATTATGTGTGAAAGCTACTTTTCTCCATGAAAGGTCACCAGTTTATTAGTGTTCCAAGATCTTTTTATTGGCCTCAACCTAATCATTTTTTAGATTAACTGTTAATAGCTATTTACTCCATAAAAGAAGCACAATCTTAAATTTAGGCAATAATATTTGTTCAAGTATAAGAAAATAACAAGTGGGGCTGGAGAGTTGGCTCAGCGGTTCAGAGCACTGACTGCTCTTCCAGAGGACCTGGGTTCAATTCCCAGCACCCACATGGCAGCTCACAACTGTCCGTAACTCCTGGATCCAACACCCTCACACATACATACAGGCAAAGTACCAATAAAATGTTAAAAAAAGAAAAAGAAAACATCAAGGCAGGTGGTGGGGATACACACCTTTAATCCCAGCACTTGGGAGGCAGAGAAGTAGGGGGACCTCTGAGAGTTCGAGGCCGGCAGTTCTATTGAAGGTCACATGAAATGAAGGTGCTACCACTGCCCAGCTTAAACTTTTTATTATCAGCCATACTATACACCTTCATGTTACAACACATATGTTCACTGATCACTAACTTCAAGTATTTTTTAAAAGTTTCTATTTATTGCCCAGTGTGGAGGCACACACCTTTAATCCTAACACTAAGGAGGCAGGGACAGGCAGATTTCTGTGAGTTTGAGACCGGTAGGTCTATACAGTGAGTTCTAGGATAGCCAGAGCTACAAAGTGAAATCCTGTCTCAAAAAAAGAAGAAGTTTATATCCATATAGTATGTGTGCCCTGCACACACGTGTTAATTTATATACTGGTGCCATGACACATGTGGAAGTCAGAGAACAACTTGTGAAATAGTTCTCTCCTTCCACCCTATCAATGTCCCTGGCTTGAGCCTCGGTTATCAAGCTTAGGCTTAGTAGCAGGAGTCTTTCCCGTGGAACCAGGTCTTTGTTCCACTTTAAACAATTTTCTAACTCACAAAAATGTCAGAAAGATTAGTTCAAATTGGGCAAAGCATGTAAGTGAAAAGATATTTAGTGGGGGGCTAAGGCTATATGTAAGGATAGGAACAGTTATTTAGTATATACAAGTCCTTGAATTCAAATTCCATCCTGATCTCCCCGGAAAAAAAAAAAAAAAAAGATTACTACAGGGCTGGGGATATAGCTCAGTGGTAGAACCCAGCAATTAAGATGCTAGGTTTGAACTTCAGCACTGTAAAAAAGATTGTTTACCACCACCAATTAAAATCACACAGAGACATTTAGTTCTTTTCATATTGACTGTATTAACAACTATGATCCTTAGAGTTTTATTCTGTATATTTTAAACTTATTATATAAAAGTTGATGTGGCCGGGCGGTGGTGGCGCATGCCTTTAATCCCAGCACTCGGAAGGCAGAGGCAGGCAGATCTTTGTGAGTACGAGGCCAGTCTGGTCTACAGAGCGAGATCCAGGAAAGGCACAAAGCTACACAGAGAAACCCTGTCTCGAAAAACCAAAAAGAAAAAAAAAAGTTGATCTGAACTGGGCATGGCAGGGCACGCCTTTAATCCCAGCACTTGGGAGGCAGAGGCAGGGGGATCTCTGAGTTCGAGACCAGCCTGGTCTATAGAATACGTTCCAGGACAGCCAGGGCTACACCGAGAAACCCTGTTTCAAAAAAACCAAGGGAAAAAAGAAAAGAAAAGAAAAGAAAAGAAAAGAAAAGAAAGAAGGAAGGAAGGAAGGAAGGAAGGAAGGAAGGAAGGAAGGAAGGAAGGAAGGAAGGAAGGAAGGAAGGAAGGAAAAAACCTATCTCTCAAAATAATTGATATATTTATATATAAGTAAATTTTATGCATATATATACATATACACACATACATACATATACATATATAAAAATAATGTCTTTCAAAATTTTGGCCACTCATTCTTAAAGAATGAGGAAAAGGTGAAAGAAAGAAACAGATTTTTATGTTGTTTTATAGATAATGTCATAATCAAGCCCATGACTACGGAAAAGGTAAAATGACTGAATATTGATAACTACCATTTAATACAAAAAAAAAAAGAAAAGAAAACCATGTAGTAAAACATCCTTGAAGAAAATCTAATGACAAGTAATGGCAATTTATACAATTTCACCAAGTTAATCTTCAAAATACCTACAACTGCATACCTCTGAGTCCAGGAATTGATATAAGCAAATATTTTGAGAGTATGTTCCTTTCTGAGCTGCAGTCCATCACCACCTTCTATATCTGATACTGAAATAGAAGGATAAAAGTAGGAATAAATGTTAAACCAATATTAAAGCCAATACTTTAAAAATAAAGCTTAGATACAAATGCAAATATCAATTTTTTGCTTTCATTACTGAAATAAAATCTTGATTACTGAGTGTAGTAGCTCCTAATGTGTGACCATGACCAACAGTAACCTGGAGAGGAAAGGGTTTATTTCACTTAAAGGTTACAGTCCACCATTAGAGGAAAACAGAGCATAGAGAAATGCAGCTTCCTGGCTTGCTACTCATGGCTTGCTCAGCCTGCTTTCTTATTTTGTTTATTTCTTTTGCCCTTTTTTTGAAGGCTTTGTTTTGTTTTGTTTTGTTTTAAGATAGGGCCTCTTTATGTTCCAGACTAGCCAGGGCTACATAGTAAGATCCTATCTCAAAAAAATAAGGGAAAAAAAGACTTAGCTAATCAAAGTGGATTAGGATTGACTGGATTTTTATTTATGTATGTGTGTGACACTGTGTGAGTACGTGTGTCAGGTGCCAGCACGATCCCCTGAACTAAAGTTACAGGTGGTTGTGAGCTACCTTGTGGGTGGTGGAAACTGAATGCAGGTCCTCTACAAGTGTACCGGATGCTCTAAACCACTGGGCCATCTCTCCAATCCAAATGAAATACTTTAAAAACCAAGAACAATTTAATTCTATTCCTACTCCTGCTGCTTACGAACTGTCCTATTTGGACCAAATCATTCCTCATGACTCCTGTGAGGTCTGTAGTGTTATAGTGTTGGAAAAGCTAAAGAAGTACACAGATAGCATGAGATTTTTTTTTTTTTAAAACTCTGCCATTCCACTTCTCTTTTCCCAGACGATAAATATGCTCTAAGAAACTCTTATAATTCTGGGCAGGAAACCATAGCTTCTATCTAGCAGGCCATGTGATCATGAAGGTCAACAACAAATACAGTATATATCCAATGAACTGTTTGACAGGTTATGTGTATTGAATGCATTTTCTGTTTACATTTCCAATTTGTTGCCTGGTTTTTGTTGTTGTTTCGAGACAGGGTCTCTCTGTGTGACAGTCCTGGCTGTCCTGGAGCTGACAAAGATGAGATCCACATGCATCTGGCCCTGGTGTTGGGATTAAGGGTATGTGTCACCATGCCAGGCTGAGTTTTTGTAGTTGGTATTTTTGTGTTTTGTTTTCAGTGGGTTTGTTTGTTTGTGTTTTGTTTTTTTTTTTGGGGGGGTGCATTTATTTTGTGTACGTGTGTTTTATTTGTTCTCTCCTCTTACCGTGTGGGTTCCAGGAATCAAAATCAAGTCATCATGTTTAACAGTAAATTGCCTTATCAACAGCTGAGCCATCTCCCCAGCCCTAACATTTCTTCTTTAAGTGACTATATAATATAGCAAAAATTTCTCTTGTAGTTCCCAAAATGGAGAAAGAGGAACAGCAATCTAAAACAATGTTTGTCAGTTCATACTATTCCAGAAGCATCATCAATTAAAGCTTCAAATTCAAAGGCGCTACAACAGTGGTTCTCAACCCTAATGCAGAGCCTTTAGTACAGACCCTCTTGTAGTGACCTTCAACCATAAAACTGTTTCCTTGCTACTCCATAACTGTAATTTTGCTACTGTTATGAATCATAAATATGTGACCCCAATGGGATCGTGACGCATGGGTTGAGAACCACTGAGCTAGTGATAGCTCAGCAGTTGAGAGCCCTGGCTGCTCCTTGGGAGGACCAGGGTTCAGTCCCCAGCACCCACGTGACAGCTCCCAACTGTCTCTACTTCAAGGGCTGAAGGCACTGCCTGCATGTGGTGCTCACACAGCAGGCAGACACCTGTGCGTGAAACAGGAACGTCAAATGAAATGCCAAGTTTCACCACCACATAACCACAGACGCAGTACTCTTCATTACTCCCAAGACTTGGAAGATTTAAATTTGGATACCATTAACATACTCTCATACAGGCTCAGTATTCTGTACCTGAAATGCTTGGAATCAGAACTAATTCCAGACTTCAGAATTTTTCAGAATTTAAAATAATGGTGCAGACTTTACTAGTTGAATATGCCATTAAAAAAAGTTAAAGCTGGTGGTGGGGAAGGGTGCTGGAGACATGGCTCAGTGGTTAAGGACACTTGCTGCTCTTCCAGCTAACAGAGTCTGGCTCTAACATCCATGTCAGGCAAGGTCAAGGGAGCAGAGATCCTCTTACAGCACAAACATTTGTATACTCATAAACAAATAAACAAGCAGTTTTTAATGGAGCTGGCAAAATGCTCATCAAGTAAAAATTACTGCCTCCAACCCCTAAAACCTGAATTTAATCTTCAGAACCCACATGGTGGAAGGAGAAGGAGAGAACTATCCTGCAAGTTGTCTTCTGAGCTCCACATGTTCCATGGCATGCACGCGCTCGCGCTCGCGCTCGCGCGCTCTCTCTCTCTCTCTCTCTCTCTCTCTCTCTCTCTCTCTCTCTCTCTCTCTCTCTCTCATTCACACACACACACACACACACACACACACACACACACATCAATAAATGTAATTTTTAAAACTTTAATTTTTTTTAATTCAAAATTTAAATTCTAGCATCACACTGACTAGAAAACATTAGGTTTTAGGTTTAGTGATGATAATCAACCTCTATTTCTTCATCAACTAGAAGATATTATCTCACTTAATATATGACTTATCTTGCTATTCAGGGAACTCATCCTGGGAAGGAAGATGGAAACAAAACATCATTAGAATAAAACAACAAGCCAGGTGGTGGTGACACTCACCTTTAATCCCAAGACTCAGGATCCAGAGGCAGGTGGATCTCTGAGTTTGAGGCCAGCCTGGTCTACAGAGAGAGCTAAAGGACAACAAAGACTACAAAGAGAAACCCTATCTTGAAAAACAACAACAACAAAAAGCATAAAACAACACTGTTGGCCACATTACACCACTTGACAAGCAACGATGAACAGTAGCCTGTTATCTTCTTACTCTGAACGCCACGTGAAAGGCTCATCACTGCACCGTGGTAAAGGCCTATAATCTCAACACTTGGGTGGCTGATGCAAGAGGGTCTTGAGTTCAAGGCCACATAGCTACATAGCAAGAAACTACCTTTTGGGGTGGAAGGTATTGGAGGGCCGCACTGAGAGATGGCTCAGTGGTTAAGAGCACTGGCTGCTCTTCCAGAAGATATGGGTTTAATTCTAAGCATGCATATGGTGGCCCACAACCATTTGTAACTCCATTTCCAGAGGATACAATATCCTCTCATGGCCTCTGTGGGCACAAGCATGCACATGGTGCAGAGATGCCTGCAGGTAAAATACTAGTACATATAAAATGAAATAATAATAAAATAAATCTGGGGCGGGGAGATAGGCTGGAGTTGGCTCAGCAGGTAAGAGTACTTTTTGCTCTTGCCGAGGACTGGGTTTGATTCCCAGCACTCTTATGGTGACCAACGACCATCTGTAACTCTTGATTCCAGGGGGTCTGACACCTCTTTGGACCTCTGCATGCTCATGTATATGCATTCAGGCAAAACACTCACACAGATAAATTTTTTTAAAGAAAAGAAAGATCAGGGGGCTAGTTACGTTATAGTATGACCAAATAATAGAAAACTATATTAAGACTATAAAAGGTATAATTTAATTGGATACTTATATGGAAAAGATGCTGGTATCTTTTCCTCTTTTGTCATCAGTCTTATTATGTAGTCCAGGCTAGCCCTGAATTCACAATCCTCTCAGATTCCCTAGTTATCTATTGCTGGGATTACAGGCATGTGCTACCACATCCAGCCTTAACCTGTGTTTATAAACATTAAGAGCGAGGTAGCACGATCAATTTTAGGCTAGTTTGGATTACATAAGAGCCTGTCTTAAAAAACAGGTAAGTAGGTAGGTAGATGATTGATAGATAGATAGATAGATAGATAGATAGATAGATAGATAGATAGATAGATAGATAGATAGATAGAGATAGAGCTGGAGAGATAATTCAGTGGATAAGAACGTCTGATGTATAAGCATGAGGCTCTAAATTGAAATACCCACAGGCAAAAGCCAGACGTGGCCACAAAGGCCTCTAACCTCAGCATTGTGGAGCAGTGAGGCAAATCTTGAGAGCTCACTGGCCAGCCACAACCTCATGTTTCAGATTCAGTGACAGACTTTGTCTCAGGGGAATACAGCACAGAGGAAACATCTAATTTCTTCCTTTGCCCTTTACTTGTACATTGACATGCATTAATCCCAAACACACAAGTGTGAGAGGACATACACAACATTATAGGAGAGATGGAGCTGGTGGTAGAACACTTGCCTAGTATGTACATGACCAGGATTCAATCTACAGCACCGAAAAAAGGAGAAAAAGGAATAATTTTAGAGGGCTGGAAGTGTGTTTAAAGACAGTGCTTCCTTATTATGTACAAGGCCTTGTGTTCAATCACGAGCGCCACAAAATAAATGATATTAGAGGTAGGTATAGCTCAGTGGCAGAATGGAGACCCTGAGTTAATCTCTGTCATCAATAATAATAATAATAATAATAATAATAATAATAATAATAATAATAAAAGGCAACATACAAAATTTGCTTATTTAAACTAAGAAGCCTGAGGTAGCCAAGTGTGATGGTCCACACCTCTAATCCCGGCAATCAGAGAGGCAGAGTCAGGCAGATCTCTGTGAGTGAGGCCAACCTGGTCTACAGAGTGAGTTCCAGGACAGCCAGGACTGTTTCACAGAGAGCAAATTATGTACAAAAATGCCATAATGAAACCTATTCCTTTGTTAATTTTAAAAAGTGGCTAGAAAGATGGCTCAATAGTTAAGCGCACTGGCTGCTCTTCCAGAGGACTTGGTTTGATTCCCAGCAACCACACAGCAGCTCACAAGTGTCTGCACCACCACAGGGTCCCACGCCTTCTTCGTGCACAATGCAAAGACACACATGCAGGCAAAATACCCATTACACACAAATAAAATTTAAGGAAAGAAGTAAAAAACAAGACAACCATCATCAATGTTAGATGAAACTAGCTAAATTTTATACTGCATAAACTTTGTTTTCACTGTAAATGTCTATGGAAAAGAAAAAATATTTCAAAGTATAACATTAGGAGTCAGCAGTTAAGTGGTAACAATTTTGGTTTTCTCCTACCTCCTGTTGGTTTTAATTTTATTGTTTGGTTTTGCTTTTCCAAGACAGGGTTTCTCTGTGTAGCCCTGGCTGTCCTGGAACTCACTCTGTAGCCCAGGCTGGCCTTGCACTCTGAGATCCACCTGCTCTGGGCGTGCACCACCACAACCCGTCATTTTATTATTTTTGCTTGTATGTGGCGCTGGAAATATAATCCAGGACCTCACCAAAGACTAAAGGAAAAAAATTTTAAAAATTTAAAAAAAAAATGTAATCCTGGGCCTTATTTAGTTAACAGCACAGGACATAAGAAACGCTGGGCTGATGAGATGGCTCAGTGGATAAAGGGCCTGCAGCCAAAGCCTGACCATCAGTTCAATTCCCAGGACACACACAAAAGAAAAATCTATAATTATACACATATGATGAGTTCTTTGAAAGATAAACTTTTATTTACATCCCAAAGGGAAACTCAGTATTTACCCAAGGCTGCTGAAACTGTATATCCATGGTGAAGGTGTTTAATTTACTACAAACATTTCAAAGGCTTTGAGTAAGTTCAAGGTCCTCCTCAGGTACATATCAAGTTTGAGACTGGGTTACATGAGACCTTGTTTCAAAAAACCCAAATAAATAAAAGCTTCAAAAATTAAATTAAAATTTTGAAAGTCTTCAAGTAACATACAAATAAATAAAACTTCATGATTAGTACTTAGAGCACTAGAACTACAGTTTAAAAATCAGCAATCTAAGCCGGGCGGTGGTGGCGCACGCCTTTAATCCCAGCACTTGGGAGGCAGAGCCAGGCGGATCTCTGTGAGTTCGAGGCCAGCCTGGTCTACCAAGTGAGCTCCAGGAAAGGCGCAAAGCTACACAGAGAAACCCTGTCTCGAAAAACCAAAAAAAAAAAAAAAAAAAAAATCAGCAATCTAGCCAAGCACGGCAACACATACCTTTAATCCCAGCACTAGGGAGACAGAGGAAAGCAGAGCTCTTTGAGTTTGGGGCCAGCCTGGTCTACATATCCAGTTCCAACCAGCCAAGGCAACACAGTGAGCAATCTCCAGGCCAGCAATATGGCTCAGCAAGTAAAAATGATCCTCACCAGCCAGCAAGCCTGACAACTGGAATTCAGTGCCTGGTACCTACAGGACAGAACCAGAACGCCCACTGGTTGTCCCTGACCTCCACATGCAGACTGGTGCGCACACAGATAAAAACCCCAATCTCCTACGGACCCGAACTATACTCACTTGCACATACAAATAATCAGCACCAACTTTATAGATCAAGTTCTCATAGACAATTGTAAGAAGCATTGTCTGCATAACTGCAAAAAATGTAATCTGGGGGCTGAAGAGATGACTCAGCAGTTAAAAGCACTTGCTGCTCTTGCAGAGGATCCAATCAGTTCTGAACATCCACATGGCAGCTCCCAACAGCCTGTAACTCCAGTTCCAGTGGATCTGAAACCCTAACCTGACTTCTGGTGGCTGCGGCACACATGCAGTATACATACATACATATTCACATTCAGGCACTACATATATACATACACATATAAATTAAAATATCATCTGTAGCTATTATAAACTATATAAAATTTTATTAGCAAAGAATGCTGACTCATGCTGTCATTCTAGCACTAGAAAACTAAAGCAGGTGGATATCAGTCAGAGCTACTGAATTTCGGTCAAGAGTGAATCTGTCTCAAACAAACCAACAAGATCCTCCTCTTCCTAGTCCTGTCCTCAAACCTCCTCTTGTTCTCCCAGAACCAAGCTCCATAAGTTCAGATATACTATGGCACTGTCCTTTATTTAACCACTTGAAACAGCAAAATAGCCAGGCGGTAGTGGAGCATGTTTGGGAGGCAGAGGCAGGCGGACCTCTGTGAGTTGAAGGCCAGCTGGTCTATAGAGTGAGTTCCAGGACAGCCAGAGCTACACAGAGAAACCCTGTCTCGAGAAACCAAAAAAAAAAAAAAAAAACCACACATAAAATAAGCTTTTATGTCTATAGTCCTACATCCAATTACTATTTTCCCCTTTTCTTACTTTGGAAGAGATGGGCCTCGTGCAGCCCTGACTCACCTCAAATTCCCTACGTAGCTGAGGACAACCTTGCACTTGTGACCCTACTGCACCCACCTCCTGGGTGCTAAGACTACAGGTGTGCACCACAAAAATAGGCTTTATGGGGTAACAGGATCAAACCCGGAGTTCGGCATGCTAGGCAAGCTTGCTACTGACAGCTATATACCCAACCCATGAAACTTTCTCTCTTTCTTTTATAGGGTTTCTCTGTGGAGCCTTGGCTGTCCTAGAACTTGCTCTGTAGACCAGGCTGGTCTCACAGGGATCCACCTGCCTCTGCCTCCTAGTGCTGGGATTAAAGGCGTGCGCCACCACCGAAGGCAGGCAAGCAGTTCTCAAAGACAGCCTCACCCATGCACAACGGATCCCGGAAGACAACCAACAATTCTTCTGGAGATGCCAACTGTCCCCTAAGTTTCCATGCCTACCTGCACTAGGACCTTACATCATGAGGAAGGGGCTGCCACAAGCCCTACTGTTCTAGAGATACGTCATGTTGCTACAACAGGTTTGCTTGAGAAATCATTGAACACTTTAGGGCCATGTACTTGGACTCCACAAGTACACCCAGAGAAAGCTGCATATCCTACCTTCACATAAGTTCCTTGAAAGCCATGAGCTTTTATAAACCAACAAAGTAACCAAAGGCTGACCTAATATAATACAGCTAAGCAAGAAACAGTCTGGCCTGGTGACAGACCACGGTCCAGGGAGCAGGCATGGCTGCTGCAGTGTGGAAGGGTAGAGAGACAAAGGGTTCTGATCTGCGGTCCTCTCAGACTCTGAACAAGATCTAGCTTCCCAGTGAATGACCAAGGCCAGTTTCAACCAGGACACAAAGTGCTGGATGTCTGGAAGAACCCAGGCTATTTTCTTGGTTAGGGTCATCATTTTCTGACTAACCTATATATAATAATATAACTATTATACATAGTTGTTTGCCAGGGGGCAACTTTTTGCCATAGTATTTGTACACAGATATAAATAGATAAATGGATACCACACTTACCAAAGTGACTGGAGGAAGAGTTTGACACTCTTGTTTGTTTTTTGTTGTTGTTTTTGTTTTTCAAGACATGGTTTCTCTGTGTAGCTTTGTGCCTTTTCTGGATCTCGCTCTGTAGACCAGGCTGGTCTCGAACTCACCGAGATCCGCCTGCCTCTGCCTCCCAAGTGCTGGGATTAAAGGCGTGTGCCACCACAGGCCGGCAGGAGTTTGACACTCTTCATTAGAACTAGTCCCTAACTAAAATCTAAGAATTATAGCTTTGGCCTAGCAATAGCTTACCATTTCATCAAATGCAGCTACTCTTTCTGAAATGCCCACAGAACGAATAAAAATTGTTCTACGTTTCTAACGCAGCATCCTCAACCCCCAGATTTGGCAGTTCTCATTTCTTCTTTGCTAACTGCTCTATCAATAAAGACACACAAAATCTACACATTTCCCCAGTTCTGGCTTCCTCAGAGAGAATGTTCTCTCTGTTCCTTTGCTGAATGAAAATGGAACATAAAGTTCTGACAACCTTGTTTTAGTCGAGATACGGATTCCGCAAGAGCTCACATTACTTTGGCTCCTGAGTGGCAAGCCCTGCCTGCAACGCTCCTGCAGCCGTAGTTTCCAGATGGGGACTGGGGGACTGAGGGACTGAGGGAGGAGGGCCAAGGCTAGCTCAAGATTCGGGTACAGTGTTCAGAGGGAAGTCACCTGTGAGGAAGCTTTTACAAAACACTTGTTTGAGAGCTGCTGATGTGCAAGGTGGCTTCAAATCAATCCCACGTATGTTTGTGAACTGGAGATATCAGATCTTACCTCAAAAAATTCATGTGGTACTAGGGATTAAACAAACCTAGGGCTTCACATGTGTCAGGCAAACTTTCTACCAACTCAGCTGCATTCACAGTCCAAATACTACCTTTTTTAAAACTATATGTGTGTGTGTGTGTGTGTGTGTGTGTGTGTGTGTGTGTGTGTGTGTGTATGCATGCACACTATATCCCCTAGAACTGCAGTCACAGATGGTTGTGAGGTACAGATGCTGGAAACTAAACTCCAGTCCTCTCCCAAGAGCAGCAATCATTCTTAAGCACTGAGCCATCTCTTTAGTACCACTTTTTTTTTTTACATTTATTTTTGTGTGTGGCAAGTGTGTCAAAGTCACAAGACAACTTGCAGGAGCTGGGTTTTCTCCATCTACCAAGTAGGTTTCAGGAACGGCATTCAGGTGGCAGGCTTAGCAGCAGATGCTTTTTCCAGTTGAACCATCCTGCTGGGCCCCAGTATTATCGCTTTAAAATCTTTTTTTTTAAGCCCGGTGTGGAGGCATACATATATCAGGAGACATAGGCAGGCAGATCTCTGAGGCTAACCTGATCTACAGAGCCAGTTCCAGGATAGGCAGGGCTACAGAGAAACCCTGTCTCAAAAATCCAAAAGAAAAAAAAAAATCATCTTTGGGAGCTCAAGAGATGACTTCAGCTATTTAGAGCACTGTTGGTTCTTCCAGAAGTCCTTAAGTTCAATTCTCAGTACCCACATGATAGCTCACGACCCTCTATAACTGTAGCCCTTTGGGATATGATGCTTTCTTCTGGTGTTCAGGCATACAAGCAGACAAAACACCCATATATATAATACATAAATAAATCTTTTTTTTTTTTAAGGTTTATTTGTATGTATGAGTGTTTTGCCTACATGTAGGTATGAGTGCCTGGTGCCTCCAGAAGTCAAAAGAAGGCATCAGATCTCCTGTAACTGGAATTACAGATGTTGGTGAGCAACCATGTAGGTGCTGGGAATCAAACCCAGGTCCTCTGCAATAGCAACAAATGTTCCTAGTCATTGAGCCATTCCTCTAGCACCTCTACCACCATCATTTTTACACACACACACACCACACACACACACACACACACACACACACACACACACACGCACACATACCACACACACACACACACACACACACACACACACACACACACGTTAATATGCCAGGTGTGGTGGCTCACACCTTTAATCCCAGCACCTAGGAGGCAGATCTGAGTTCCAGGCCAGCCTGGTCTACATAGTGAGTTCTAGGACAGCCAGAACTATAGAGCATTCAGTGTTCATTACAGAGACAATGCTGATACCTTCCTATGTTAATACTACATATTTTATAGTGCTTCATCATTTATAGATATTACATTATAAAGCTTTTGAATTACAGCTGATCATGGCAGTTCATGCCTGTAACCTATTCCTTGGGAGGCTGAAACAGAACTATTTGAGGATAGCCTGGGCTACAGAGTGAGACCTAGGCCCAAAATACAAATAAATAATATTTAGATGGAAATTGTAAATAATTTGTTAGCCAGTGCTTCAAATATTAATTGGTTAGAAAAATAATAACTTAAGATTTCCCAAGGTAAAAAAAAAATCTGCAGCTGGGCAGTGGTGGCGCATGCCTTTAATCCCAGCACTCAGGAGGCAGAGCTAAGTAGATCTCTCCAAGTTCGAGGCCAGCCTGGTCTACAGAGCCAGATCCAAGACAGGCACCAAAACTACACAGAGAAACCCTGTCTCGGAAAAACAAAACAAAACAAAAAAATCTGCAATTAAGACAGTACTAACAGCCAGGCATGGTAGTCTGAAACAGGAATATTACTTGCAAGTTCCAGGCCAGCCTAGGCTAAAAAGCAAAAGAACAATGTCATTCCCTCACCATGGCCTCTCCCCATACAAAAGCCAGACATAGTAGTTCACGACTGTAATTCCCACACTTGGGAGCCTGAGGCAAGAGGATCAGGAAGGACTTCAAAGCCAGCCTGAACTGTCAAAAAATAGGTAGAGCCGGGCTTGGTGGCACACACCTTTAACCCCCGGTAGAGGCAGGTGTATCTCAGTGAATTCGAGGCCAGCCTGGACTACAAAGCAAGTTCTAAGACACCCATAGCTGCTACACAGAGCAACCCTTTTTTGAAAAAAAAAAAACAAAAACAAAAACAAAGGTGGAGGTGGGTACCCTGTAGGTTAATCCTTACTATAGGAGTCTTAGCCCGATTCTAGACTTCAATAGGCCTTTCACCTGTGGGTAATTTACGTGCAGGGTTACATAATATATGTTTCTATGGAGAGTTACAGCTTGAGAACCTCTCCAGGACTACAGGTACAACTGACAATATTGCAGCCAAACACTGATGACAAAGTCAACAGTTTAGAAACTATTATTGTTATCTTTTTCTTGTTAGACATATTACATTCTACCAGATTTATTCACCTGGTTTCAAGACAAGGTTTCACTGTGGCCTGTCTGGCCTCAAACTCAGGATCTTGCCTCCAACTCCCAAGTACAGACATGGATGCCCCACAATGCTCTGCTCTCTGCAAATTATTTTGTTTTTTATTGTTAATTGTATTGTGTAGGGGTGAGTATGTTCACATACCTTGAAGGTCAAGATAGTATGACCCTCTGATCCCCTCAAGTTGGAGTAACATGGCAGCTGTGAGCCACCCCACGTGTGTGCTAGAAACCAATTTCTGGTCTTCTGCAAGACCAGAGAACCATCTCCTCAGTTGCAGTCTGTCAATTTTTTTTTTTAATTTTTTTTTTTAAAATGTTCACCGTATTCCTCCTTTGGAGCCTCTTCCAATCTCAAGAGTTCTCTTTTCCTTAATAAATTTATATTTGAGCCCCTTAATTATGGCTACTACACACCTTTAGGAAGGAGAGGCAGTGAGTTGAGGCCAGTCTGGGCTACACAGTGAGTTCCAGGGCAGTCAGAGCTACAGAGAGAGAGACAGACAGACAGACAGACACAGACTGAGACCCTGTCTCAAAAAAGAAAAAAGAAAAAGCACATGGTTTGAGGGATGTGATTCTGAACTTTGAATCAAGAATGAACACTCATCTTTGCACGACCTATAGGGAAGGAAAGGATAGCCAATACCTAACTGCCAAGTAAAATTACAAGACAGACATAATCCACTTCAATTTAAAAAGCTGACTTTCTACAACCCTAGCTCTGGGGATCCAAGGCTCCTCCCTGACCTCTGAAGGCACAAGGAATGCACGTGGTACATTCATATCCATAAGATTAAAGAGCTAAGGCCGGGCGGTGGTGGCGCACGCCTTTAATCCCAGCACTCGGGAGGCAGAGGCAGGCGGATCTCTGTTTGTTTGTTTTTCAAGACAGGGTTTCTCCGTGTAGTTTTGTGCCTGTCCTAGATCTCCATCTGTAGACCAGGCTGGCCTCAAACTCACAGAGATCCACCTGGCTCTGCCTCCCGGGAACTGGGATTAAAGGCGCACGTCGCCGCCCGGCCTTGAGCTCATCTTGTAGCCTAGGAAGACCCCTGACCTTGTGATCCCCCTGCCTCAGCTTCCTGAGTAGCTAGGATTACAGACAAGCCTGTACCACCAGGCCAGCCTAATTCAACAAGTTTTAGTCAAAGTTCAACCACCATGCTCATCATGAAGCTCCATGCACATTGTGCATTGGCAAACATTACCACAATGTGATATGTCGGCCTTGTTCTCAGATAATTTAATATTACAATTGTGGCCGGGCGTTGGTGGCGCACGCCTTTAATCCCAGCACTCGGGAGGCAGAGCCAGGCGGATCTCTGTGAGTTCGAGGCCAGCCTGGGCTACCGAGTGAGCTCCAGGAAAGGCGCAAAGCTACACAGAGAAACCCTGTCTCGAAAAACCAAAAAAACAATTGTGATACAAGAACAGCACAAATGAAAATATTGTTTTGAGATAGGGTCTCACTACATACGAAAACATTTAAGATAACTACAATGTTGAAAGAAAGAGACAGAGACGGAGGGAGGGAGGGAGGGAGGGAGGGAGGGAGGGAGGAAGACCAGCCCCCACACTTATTTACCCTAGAAACTCTTGAGGAATGAGGGATAAGAGACTTAGTTAGAAATAGAGAGGGGAGAGAAAACACAGGATAGACTCGGGTGGGCCTGGATCCTTATCCAAATGGGCCCAAAACTTTATTCCAAAGGTCTATTTATAACAATGCCAAGGGGTGGAGCAAAAGACCTCCCCCTTGCTAGTTACAGTCACCTGGTTGGTACCCAGGTCCATGGTCCAATCAACCTCCCATGCAGTCCTGCTGGGTACAGCCACTAGGAAACCTAGAGGGAGGGAGGGAGGGAGGGAGGAAGGAAGGAGTGGTAATGCAACTTGGAGAGGCAGAGGCAGGAGTATCTCTCTGAGTTGGAGACCAGCCTGGTCTACAAAGAGAGTTCCTTCAAAAAATCCAAAAGAAAAAAAGAAAGAAGAAAATATCTCATGAGATGATTGAAGACATCACATTTTCTTTCAAATGGGCCTTAAAGAAAACATTAATGGGGTAAGTACCTTTAGAGACCACTGACTTATACACATGGTACTTTTTCTTTTTTATCATTGTGTGCAAGCATGTGTGCGTTCTGAGAATAAACTCACTCAAGGCATCTTTTTACAGAGTCAATCTCATCAGCCCTTAAAAAAACGGTCTCTTCTTTATCACACAGATGCCATCTCTTCAAATAAATGCTTTAGATACTATGTTCACAACATTCCCAGTTAGGCTTAAAATAGTGTTTCAAATCACACCTTAAGAAATGGTGGAGACATGGCTCAGTGGTTAAGAGTACTTGCTGCTCTTCCTGAGAAGCTAGGTTCAGTTCTCAACACCCACATTGGGCAGCTCAAAACTGTCTCAAACTCCAGCTCCAGGGATCTGAGGTCTCTGGCCTTAGGCAGCTGCACTCACATGAATATACCCACAGACAGACTGAGAGACACACACACACACACACACACACACACACACACACACACCTACAAACAAAAACAATAAAAATTAATCTTTAAATTTCCCCTAATTATTTTTCCTAATGCATACTAAAACAATAAAGCTACTTTCAAGTTTGAGAAGACACAATAACCAATATATTTCTAAGTTACAAATGTTTTACTGAAAATTTTAAGTGCTAAAACTTATGTTTACCATATCACTGTACCAAGAATGAAATTTATGTCAAAATAGGAATAACTTTAAAATACAAGGAAAATTTACGATGATACAAATACTGGAAAGTATAATTTGAATATATGCAAACACCTACTTGCATCTCTCATGAAGTAAATACACAGCTGAAAATAAATTATAACCCTTTAGTTATTAAAGTTCAAGCACATAATAAAGTAAAATTTAAACACAAAAAAGACATTACAGTCTATATATTGACTATTTAAGTAACCTATTAAAAAGTATAATAAGTTTGGAAATCTGTCAAAATATCACATCTCACACTGAATGTTAAGTGCCAATACTTCAAATGAACATTTTCTCACAAATCAAGTTTTTGTAAATTATCTTTTCATCTAGATCACCTCTTCCAACCTGGGCCTCTGGGCCCATTAAGTAGCTGACTTGCAATATACCTTGTTTTTTGGTGGTGGTTGTTGTTTTTTTTTTTTAAGCAGAAATACAATCTTGCAAGGGCCGCAAATAAAATATGTAATATAGTAATAAAGAATAAGGCCTATCATTTTCAGATATAGACCATGAGTACTCGAGATGGTTGTCTTTGGTACAGAGATCTTCTTATAATAGATTTTACTCCTTCAACCACGAATGGTACGCTAAAGAAATACTATCGCCTTTATTTTTAATTAAGGTACGACGGTCCCAATCATCACTATTGCAGTTCATTTTCTGCTATTTAAGGGCTGGCAGATGGATTTAATACACCCACACACCCTCAAGGGAAGGAAAAATCGCCACCCTTCTCCCAGGGACTTTAATGAAAATGAGCAGGTAAGCAAGGCCTCCCCAGCACGCTGGAAATCAAAGAGGGCGGCCCTCTGGCTCGGACTGCGGAGGCAAGCCTGGAGCTCCGACCCCACCTCCCTCACCTTCTCCGCAGGGGGAAGGGGGCGGAAGGGCTCATTAGTGCCTCCATTAATTGACACCTGTAATGAGGAAACTTTGCGAGCCCGCCCAGGCCTGACCGGGCCCGAGCTGCGCCGCGGCCTCCCGGGCGCCCAGGTAACCCGGCCGGCCTGGGCCCGAGACGCCGCGACGCCCCGCCACCGCGCACCTCCCCGGGCTCCCGGGCCGGCGGGCCGTCCGTCCGTCCGTCCGTCCGGGCCGTGGCCCGGGGCAGGCCGCGGCAGCCGGGGCAGGCCGGAGGGCGGCGTGGGGGCCCCCGCACCGTGCACCCCGACGGCCCCCGCCCGGCCACTTACTTTCATTTAACACCTCCACCAGGTCTGCGCAGTTCTCGCACATCGTTCGGCCGCCGCCCCCCCCTCCCCCGCTGAGGCTCGCACTGACTGCTCCCGACCGGCGGGGGGGAGGGGACCGAGGCAGGGGAGGGGGCCGGCCTGCCGGCGGGGCGGGGAAACGACGCGGGCGGGCGGGCGGCGGGCGGCGGGCGGGCGGCGGCGGGGACGGGGCGGGGAGCCGAGGGTGGGGGAGGGGGCCGGCGGGCCCGGGAGCGGGCGGGCGGGCGGGCGGGGGCGAGGAGGGGGGCGGGCGAGGGAGGTGCAGGCCTCAGGGGCGCCGAGCGAGGCGCGGGCGGCGGGGGAAGGGGGAAGGACGGGGGAGGGCGGAGGGAGGGGCGGGTGGGGAGAGAAGCAGCAGAGTCACTTCACCACCGACCAGACGCCGCGGCCACCGCCGCCGCCGCCGCCATTTTAATGGAGCGCTCGGGCTGCGCTCGGCTCTTTCCGCCCAGGCGAAGGCGCCGCGGACGGGCGCCGCGCGCTCGCATGCCCCCGCCCTCCCGGCCCCGCCCGCCCGCGCGTCCGCCCGCCCGCCCTCCGCCTCTCTCCGCACACACACGCCGCACGCCTCACACCCGGCCTGCCTGCCTGCCGGAGCCGCTGGCCGCCCTCCCTTTCCTCTTCCGTCCGGCCTCCCCGCCCTCGGTCCACCCCCTCCGCGCGCTCGCCCACCCCGCCCCGCCCGGATCTCTGTCAGAGGCCGGAAGGGAAGCGCGCCGCCCGCTGCCGCGGGGGGAGTCGGGTGAGTGGAAGATGGCGGAGGCTGCGGGCGGGAGGAGGACGGGGCGGGCGGGCCGCGCTGACGCGGGCTCTCCCGCCCCGGCCGCCCCGGCCGGCCGCCCCCGCGCCCCGGGGAGGCTGGGCGAGGGCAGGCCGGGCCCGGTGCGCCGCTCCGTGCCCCGCCGCAGCGCTCGTCCCGCGGGGCCCCGAGGGGCGGCGGCCGAGGGGGTGCGGACGGCCGCGGGTCAGCGCGCCCCGCCCCGCCTCGCCCTCTCCCCACCTGGCTCCGAGAGAATGGAACAGCCCAGGGCGCGTCCCAACCTGAGTCCCTGTTTGTCGCCCTCGTGCGATTCTGGGAGGCTCCCCCGTCCTCCACGGAGACACC
This sequence comes from Peromyscus maniculatus bairdii, assembly GCF_049852395.1. Classification (NCBI taxonomy): domain Eukaryota; kingdom Metazoa; phylum Chordata; class Mammalia; order Rodentia; family Cricetidae; genus Peromyscus; species Peromyscus maniculatus. Next base: position 25,554,736 of record NC_134861.1, on the reverse strand, counting down.
TTGACAGCACCAGAAATGGCGCGCCAGATGCCCCCATCACATCCCGTTTTCACGCACGAGGTCTGCTCACAAGAGGCCTGCCCATTCTTCATCGGAAACGGTGTATTGGGCGTTTTTCAGCAGAGCCAGACGGAAAGAGCCATTAGCCTGAGGAACGAAGCCGGGCGTGATGGTGTATGACAGTGATCCCTAAACGCAGGCAGGAGGATTGATCTGAGTTCGAGGGCAGCCTGAGCGACCTTTAAGTGCTTGCCTATGATATTGACAAGTCTGTACAGTAATTGAATCTTTGGGGAAGAACTACCCTCCCTAACAAATGGATTAACTCAACTAACGTGTATTTTAACCCTTCTTTTTGCCTGCGAAAATGATCTAAATATGGAAAATAATTAAAAAAAAAAAAAACATTTTGTAAGGTTGGTGTAGTACTTTTGCTAGATAGGGTTCTTGCTGTATTAGTCCAGGCTGGAATTGACTTCCTCATGCTCCTGCCTTCTAGGAGCTGGGATTACAGGTGTGTGTCACTCTGTACAGTTAACCTTATCCCCACTCCTAACATTTAAAGTTACAAAGAGGATAAAAGCTAACCTTGACATTGATGTACAGGGTAATAAAATCTGGGTCCCTGCCAGACGGTGGTGATACACCCCTTTAATCCCAGCACTTGGGAGTTCGAGGCCAGCCCGGTTTACAGAGCGAGTTCCAGGACAACCAGAGGTACACAGAGAAACTCTGTCTCAAAGAGAAAAGAAAATCTGGGTCCCTGAGTCTTCCCTTGACCAAGTGTCTATTCTTAGACTGGTTATGCGAGAAAAAAAAAACTTTCTGACAAGTCTTGTAGCACATGCTTATGTGGGAAAAATAAATGCTAGTATCGAGCCTGTGATTCCAGCACTTGGGAAGCAGAGGCAAGATTGTCACACGTTTAAGGTCAGCCTGGTCTACATACTGAGTCCAGGCCACTCAAGGCTACATGACACAGCCCTGTCTCAAGGAAAAATAAATAAATAAACAAACCTGAGCTGGGGTGTAGTTCAGTGTTAGGAAGCTTGTTTAGCATGCACATATCTCAATTCAGTTCCCACAGAAACATAGACATAGACACACAGAAATGCTCTGAGAATCTGGAGAATCGTTAGAAGTGATGATTCTTCATTATCTACAGGCTCAACAGACTTTCTAGTAGGTGCAAATAGTAAATGTTTTAGGCTTTATAGAAAATACAGGCCCTAGTGATTACAAACCTGTAAATCAAGAAGTCAGCAGGCTGAGTAAGTATAAGGGCTGGACACATGGCTCAGAGGATGTGTTAACAGGGCACCTATAACTGCCGGTAACTCCAGCTCCAGGGGATCTTAAGCCACCTTCTGACCTGGACTTGGAGACTTGGAGGCAAACATTCATACACATAAACAAAAAAATAAATTTTAAGCCAGGAGGTGGTGGTGCATGCCTTTAATCCTAGCACTCAGGAGGCAGGGGCAGGTGGGTCTCTGAAGTTCGAGGCCAGCCTGCTGTACAAATCAGTTCCGGACAGCCAGACTGTTAACACAGAGAAACCCTGTTTCAAAAAAGAAAACAAAAGTTAATGGACAATGAGTTTTGAAAGTTGTAATTTTTACATGTTAGGAAATAACTGCTGTTGCATGTTTTCTCTCATTTCTGGATGTTAGCTTTGAATCTTCAGATATCTGTGTTCCATTTGGAATATCTGTAGAGGTCAGGGATTTGGTAAGGGGCCACGAGGAAGAGGCTCTATACCCACTAAAGCACAGTGGGTATAAAAGGTAACAGGAGAGTTAGAGAAGGAAGGGTTAAAGTGGAGTGAGGACGGGGAGGAAGGAGACAGAAGGGGATAACTAACAGTAAAAAGCCATACGGAAACAACTAGTGTGGCAGCCTCCTAAACTGTAGACATACAAGAAAAGAGGGTTAGGGTTGAAAGGGCTCAGCAGTTAAGAGCAGCTCTTCCAGAAGACCCAAGTTCAATGTCCAGCACCCACAACTGGCATCTCACAACCACCTGTAACTCCAGCTCCAGAGAGATATAACCTACCCTCACATGCACACATACCCTATTGAATGGGGGAGGGAATACCACAATTAGACACCTCATCCCAGCAAATAAAACAGTACCACTTTTTTTACTTGTTGGCTGGTTGGGTCACACAGATCCCCAAAAGCATTAACAGGCTATTGCCAGTGCTCTTGACTGCCCTCCAGAACTTGGTGGTAGGGTCCTGCTGATGAAGACACCACATACTGGAGTCATAAGACATGGGACAAATCAAGCTGATACTCCCCTGGAAGCGGCATTTCTACTGGCTAGCTTTCATTGTCCTAGACAGTGTTGTGAACACTGCAAGAGGAAAGTCGTCCTCCTCAAATCTCACCCAGCTGTGAACCCTGCAAACTACAACTAACCTAACAAAGAATGTCACCCGGCACAAGTATAGGAGTAACAAACCACTTTCTGATCAAATGTCAGGTCTGCTTCCTGAGATAGAACCTATACCTATCGCTGTTAAAGGGCCAAGAACCTGTCATGAAAACCCAATACTATTATTCTACTAGATGGACATGATATTAAAACAACTTTTTTTTTAAGGTTTATTTATTTATTATGTACACAGTGTTCTGCCTGAATGTGTCCCTGCAGGCCAGAAGGACAGAAGAGGGCACCAGATCCCATTACAGATGGTTGTGAGCCACCATGTGGTTGCTGGGAATTGAACTCGGGACCTCTGGAAGAGCAGCCAGTGCTCTTAACCACTGAGCCATCTCTCCAGCCCTAAAACAACTTCTTAATGACTTAGAGCTGTACCCATAGATCAGAGCAGCTCCCAACTCTCATCAAAGAATCTTCTTGCAGCAGATGGCAGTTAACACAGAGACTCAACTACTCAATGTGAGTGGACCGCTCAGTCCTAAATGGAATGTACATATCACATCCCTTGCCCCAACACTCTGGGGTCTTTGTGGAAGAAAGACTGTAAGAGCCAGAGGGATGAACATTGTTTTCCAAACACTCCAGCCAGGTGCATACATGAGCTGACAGCAACTGTGACAGCATGCACACCGCTTAAGCAGGTTCCAACCGGACAGAATCCTAGCATAGAAGGAGAAAGGGGAATGCAAAACCTGACCACTCGCTGAGGAGCTATAGGCATTGGATAGCTGTTCGCAGAGGGAGAGTAGTTTTTCTTTAATGACCTGACTGACCTCTGGTAGTAGGCCACATCAGGGCAGGCCCCCCTCCCAGCCATAGATAAGAGGCTGCTGACCTATAGCCCACAGGCCCAGGCTGGTCCACTACATGTTTTAAATGTTTGTAGGTTGATAGGTTGAGAATGGTTGTACTGTCTGTGTGTGTGTGTGTGTGTGTGTGTGTGTGTGTGTGTGTGTGTGTGTGTTCTAGAAGTAGAAACCAGGGCTGTGCACATGCAGGGCAAATGCTTAATCACCAAGGCATCCCTACCCCAATTTTTGCATTTTAATGATTGAGGGGGAAAAAAACAGATTTTTTTAATGTAATACCAACATTGTTTAGTGGAAAGTTCCAACTCAAAGTAGTCATCCTTTCAAGTGCTGGGATTACAGGTATAAACCATTACACTCAGCTCAAATCAGAATTTTCAGACCATTAACTGATACCATACTACCTTTGGTCTAGCTTGAAAAGCAGTAGATAGCTGGACATTTGGAAGAGGCTGTCCTTTTGTTTGTTTGTTTGATTGATTGATTTTTCAAGACAGTGTAGCCCTGGTTGTTCCAGAACTCACTCTGTAGACCAGGTTGGCCTTGAACTCACAGAGATCCTCTCCCTCTGCCTCCCGAGCGCTGGTGTTAAAGGTGAGCACCACTGCCAGGCTAGAGGCTGGTTTTTTTCATTCAGTATTTTGTTTACACATACCATCTAGTAGTAGAATTATAGTTGGTTGGTTGGTTGGTTGGTTGGTTGGTTAGCTTGGTTTTTTGAGACAGGTCTGCCTGCCTGTCGTGGGCCTACTCATTTCTCTATGGGAGGCCCTGTTTCACTTTTTCCCCAGGGTACTCTTGAGGGTGAAGTGAGAAATATTTAGATAGAGGATAGAAGGGAGAGAAACAGAAACACAGGATAGCCTCAGGAAGGCCTGGATCAATATCCAGCAGCTTCTTCTGTCTCTTCTAAAGGCCTTTTATAGGAATGTCAAGGGGTGGAGCAAAAGACCTCCCCCTAGCACAGCCAAGTACAGACCCTTTCTGAACACCTGGTAACCACATACATGGTCAAGCAATTCTCTAGTGCAGCCCTTCTGGGTAAAGCAAGCTCAGATATCACTAGGAAACCTTTGTGGGCCTCTCCACCTGCCTCTGCCTCCCCAGTGCTGGCACCACCTGGCTACACAAATAAATTTTATTTTGTTTTATTAATTTATTTGTTCATTTGTTTGGTTGGTTTTTCAAGACATGGTTACTCTCCGTAGTCCTAGCTGCCCTGGAACTCACTTTGTAGACCAGGCTGGCCTCAAACTCACTAAAATCTGCTGGCCTCTGCCTCCCAAGTGCTGAAATTAAAGGCATGTGCCACCACCAACTCACTAATTTTTTGTTTTGTTTTGTTTTTGTTTTTTGTTTTTTTCAAGACGGGGTTTCTCTGTGTAGTTTTGGTGCCTGTCCTGGAACTTGCTCTGTAGACCAGGCTGGCCTCAAACTTACAGAAATCCACCTGGCTCTGCCTCCTGAGTACTGGGGTTAAAGGCGTGCGCCACCACAGCCTGGCCCAGATTTTATTTTTTATATGCATTGGTGATTTGTCTGCATGTACATAATGGAACTGGAATTACAATTTGTGAGTTAACACGTGGTGCTGGGAATTGAACCCAGTTCCTTTGGAAGAATAGCTGGTGCTCTTAACCACTGAGCTCTCTCCAGCCCGGAATTACACTTTTTAAAACTACAAGGCCTTGGGGCTGGAGAGATGGCTCAGAGGTTGAGAGCACTGGATGCCAACAAGAAGTCCTGAGTTCAACCCCCAGCAACCACATGATGACTCACAACCACCTATGATGAGATCTGGTACCCTCTTCTGCCTTGCAGACAGACACACATGCAGGCAGAACACTGTATACATAATAAATAAATCTTTAAAAATAATAAAATAAAATTACAAGGCCAGATGTTGTGGTACATTCATTTAATCTTAGCAGAGACAGGCAGTTCCAAGCCAGCCCCAAGGGTGCATGATGAGACCCTATCTCAAAAAAAAAAAAACCTACGTATTCTATGTGAAATCAATTTTCTCATTTATACTCTATTTGAAAATCAACCCATGTTCAAAATTTTGAAAAATTAACATTTCCATGGAAATCATTTGCTCATTTCCCCTAACCACAGTTACTATTATTAAACATTAGATTTTAATCTGTAGAGTTTAGGTTAAAGCATAATATTAGCTGGGCAGTGGTGGCACACGCCTTTAATCCCAGCACTCGGGAGGCAGAGCCAGGCAGAACTTTGTGAGTTCGAGGCCAGCCTGGTCTACAGAGTGAGATCCAGGAAAGGTGCAAAGCTACAAAGAGAAACCCTGTCTTGAAAAACAAAACAAAACAAAACAAAAAGCATAACATTAATATTGGAAATCACAGTTAGCAAGATAGCTCTGAATAAAGGTGTTGGGGAATATTATTTTAAGGTGTGTTATTTTTGTTTATGATGCATTTGTTTAAGTCTATGAAGCTGGGTTACTTGCTGTGCCTGTCTAAAACATCAGATGGTCTAATAAAGAACTGAATGTCCAATAACGAGGCAGGAGAAAGGATAGGTGAGGCTGGCAGACAGAATTAATAGAAGGAGAAATCTGGGAGAGGAGGAGAGAAGGAGGACAACATCGGGGATCAGCCACCCAGCTACACAGCAAGCCATGGAGTAAGAAATAATGAAAGGTATATATAAATAGAGAAAGGTAAAAGCCCAAAGGCAAAAGCTAGATGGGATAATTTAAGTAAAGCTGGCAAGAAACAAGCCAAGCTAAAGGCAGACATTCATAAGTTTGAATACATCTCTGTGTGTATTTATTTGGAAGCTGGGTGGCAGTCCCCCAAAAGAGTCAAAAGGACCATCGAAGAGTAAAAGAGCAAAAACAAACAGCAACATAAAGGTGCTTGCCAAGCTTGAAAACCTGTGTTTTAGCCAGGTGATGGTGGCTCACACCTTTAATCCCAGCACTGGAGAGGCAGAGGCAGGCAAATCTCTTGGGTTTCAGGCCAGCCTGGTGTATAGAGCAAGTCCTAGGACAGCCAGAGCTATGTAGAGAAACCTTGTAAGAAGAAAGAACAAAGAAAAAGAAAACCTGAGTTTTACTGCAGAACCCACATGCCAGGAGAGAACCAACTCTTGAAGGTTGTCCAGTGACCTCAACACTGTCAACATGACATTCATGTGCCCAATTGCTCACTCTCCTCCACCCCAGAAAATAATTAAATGTAAAAATAAAGAATGGCGATTGCAGTCTCAGTTGCAAACCAGCAGGCAAGACCTGTAGGCAGACCTGCCCACCAACACCTCTCATCGGCCCCTGAGTCTACAAGCCCCATTCTATCTCAAACCCACCCATCTCCCGCCCCAGGGACCACAGCTGCTTCCTGAGACACAGACTCCATCAGCTCCAATTGGACCATGAGAGCCTTCATCCCGTAACTGATGGACACAGAATCAGAGATCCACAGCCAAGCACCAGGCCAAGCTCCAGGAGTCCAGTCAAAGAGAGGGAAGAGGGATTCCATGAGCAGGGAGTAGGGAGGGGGTGGGGAGGTGGGGTAGGTCAAGATCATGATGGGGAAATCTACAGAGATAACTGAACCAAGCTCCTGTGAACTCACAAACTTTACACCAACAGCTGTAGAACCTGCACAGGACAGAACTAGGCCCTCTGCATACAGGAGACAGTTGTGTAGCTTGGTCTGTTTCAGGGCCTCCTGGCAGTGAGATCAGGGTCTGTCCCTAGTGCATGAGCTGGCTTGCTGGAGCCAATAACCTATGATGGGACACCTTGATCAGTCTTGATGCAACCTGGAGGGGCTTAGTCCTGCCTCAACTGAATGAACCAGGCTTTGCTGACTCCCCATGAGAGCCCTTACAATTTTGGAGGAGGGGATGGAGGATGAGTTGGGAGGGGAAAGCTGGGGTGGAAGGGGGATCTGTAACACGAATCTTAAAAGGCCTTATAATAAAAAACCCAGAGCCAAATATTGGGGTGAAAGAACAGAGAAGCAGAACAGCCAACCACCTTTTTATCTTATCATATATATATATATATCCTTCCCTTTTTTTCAGAGTATATTCAATAATCTACCCTTTTATTTTTATAACTTTCTTTTCAGAGTAGATTCAATAATCTGCCTCTTATCTATATTCTTTTTCTCTTTTTTTTTCAAACAAGAACCCTGAATCTAATCTCCTTGTTTAGCTCTTTTTTTTTCTGACCGTTGTTAATTAACAACATGTAACCAACCATCCTAAACAATGACAATTATCCGTAACCCATTGAAAGAACAAAAACCATCTACCTCAAGCCAGGCAGGCAGTGGTGGCACACGCCTTTAATCCCAGCACTGGGAGGCAGAGCCAGGCAGATCTCTGTGAGTTTGAGGCCAGCCTGGTGAGTGAGAGTGAGGTCCAGGACAGGCTTCAAAGCTACACAGAGAAACCCTGTCTTGAGAAAACAACAACAACAACAACAAAAATAATCCCACCTCTTAGGGATGTGGGCATCATTTTCTTAAAATTACTTCCTGCTATGTGGGGGTGACAGCATCTTTAGGGGGTCCTGAAAAGAAAAAAACTTGGGTTAGTTGTCAATTCCTGGGAGAGGTAGCATTATCATTTGTTGTTCAGTCTCTGCATAATGTGAAAATCTACATGTACATCCTATATTTTCTTTTCCACCAAAGCCAATTCTCTTTCAGCTTAAGCTGATAATTCTCTTGGACTATTTAAGTCCTTGCCACCATCTAAGGTTTTGAACAAATTACTCAGTTCATCATTTTTTACCCCAACAATAGTCCATAAATTGGAAATTATCAAGGAGTATGGGGGTCCAGCCCCTCAATAGTCCCCTCCCAGGGTCCGGGAAGAATGTACAACCAGCTAATAATTAATCTTTAATGGGAAGAAATGAATCTATGTACACGAAACTCCTTAGTCCATATACTTTATTATTCTATGACAGTTACAAACTTATATTCTGCTCTCATATTTAGGTCATCTTTAGCCTGATTTCTCTCTATACTTGTCTGCGATCCCCTCTATGTTCTACCTTAATTCCTTCATCTAGTTCTGTCCCTTCTAGGTTCTCATCTATCTAGTTCTTTCTCCTATCAGCTCCTCTCCTGTCTCCTTCTCTCTCATCTGGCTCTTCCTCCTCTTCCATCTCGTTCCTCTTGTCCTCTCTTCTAGTCCTTCAATCTAGTTCTTCCCCCCATTTCAGTTCGTTCCTCTCAAGTTCTTACCCATCTTGTTCTTCCATTCTCTTCCCTCCTCCCCCCCCCCCCTCCCCGCATGCCCTGGAAGCCTCAGTATATAAAGGGAGGGTCCGAGCTAAATTGTGTAAAGCTATTACTTAACTTCCACCTCTCCTAGGTGGTGTCTCCTTGTGGAATTTACCGTAAGTCAGGAGACTTGCATGTGGGCTGTTATCATTGTTAGTCCACCTGGGACTAACAATGGGCGCCCACCTGGGTGGTGTTTCCTGTAGTCCTTGAAAGTGGCCAAGGGAGATAATCTGATTCCAGAGAAAGCCTTTCCTGAGGCTGTTCTCCAAATACCTGGAATGTGTATGTCCAGAGAGTGATCAGTCTACACTGTTAGCCCTTCTTAGGGAAAAGTCAATTGGGAAAACTATGAAGGCACACATGATTTTCATAACAGAAGACAGCTGATATATAACAAGCCAAGTAACACCAAAAACTCCTTGGGATTTGGCTTCCTCTGGAGGAATTCCCTGATTCCTCCAGGTAGTGACTTTGCCATAACCAGCTGAGTTCTTATGATATATTCCTGCGGCCCACAGGAATTATATATATATATTCCTGTTTCCTAATAATGTTTGAAAGTCATTAAGAGTCTGTAATTGCCAGGCAATGGTGGCACATGCCTTTAATCCCAGCACTAGGAGGCAGAGCCAGGCAGATCTCTGTGAATTTGAGGCCTGTGTGGGCTACAGAGTGAGTTCCAGGAAAGGTGCTACACAGAGAAACCCTGTCTCAAAAAACAAAACAAAAAACAAAACAAAACAAAAGTCTGTAATCTCTCCTAATTTGCACTTTTTGAGGTCTAATTTTTTGTAGACCTATTTTATATCCTAAATAATTAATAGATTCTCCTCTTTGCATCTTTTCAGGAGCCAGTTGTAATCCCCAACAAGGCAAAATTTTCTTTACTTCTTCAAACATTCTTTCTAAAGTATTCACATTTGAATCAACTAGTAAAATGTTTCCCATGTAATGATAAATTATAGATTTAGAAAATTGTTTATGTATGACTTCCAATGGCTGTCATAAAAAATATTGGCATAGGGTGGGGTTATTTAACATTCCTGTGGAAGGGCCTTCCATTGATATCTCTTGACTGGTTGGGAATTATAAGTAGACACCATGAAGGCATTTTTTTTCTGTCTTTTTCTTGTAAGGGTATTGAGAAAAAAAATTTTAACTCAATAACTATAAGAGTCCATCTTTTAGGTAACAGAGTAGGCAAAGGAATTCCAGATTGTAGAGAGCCCATTGGCTGAATTACCTTACTAATTGCTCTTAGATCTGTTGCCATTCTCCACGTGCCAAATTTCTTTTTAATAACAAGGAGAATTCCAAGGGCTGATTGGTTCTTCATTAGGCTGAGCATTTAACTGCTCTTGTACCAGCTGAACCCACACAGGTAGATATGTTGGTGTCTTTGAAAGATCAGCAGTTGTGCCCTCTTCTTGTACAATCTGGATAGTCAGTGACTGTTCTTTATAATACCTTCTAATTTTTTTTCTCATAAACATATGTTAGTTTATGGTTTGTCTCTGAGATTGGAGGAATGTTAATCTGGGTATTCCATTGTTGTAATAAATTATGTTCCTATAGATTCGTTGCTATATTAACCACATATGTCTTTAATTTTCCTCTCTGTCCTTCTTGGCCCTATACATTTGACCCATATCACATTCTGCTTTACTTTAGATAATGTTCCAATCCCTAAAAACTGAACATTTACCTCCTGAAGAGGCCAATTTGGATGCCAAGATTCTGATGCAATTATTGTTATGTCCGCACCTGTGCCTATAAGACCTTCAATGAGGAGGTCATTTATTTGTATTTTTAATTTTGGTCTTTGTTCATTTATAGAAGTTTGCCAAAATATTTGCTTTATGGTTTCTCCAGTTTTTTTTCTCTCTTCTATAGCTGCTCTATCACCCCGAGCAGTATGGTTTTTTACAATAGGTATTAAGTTCTTTAATTGCTCTGGGAAGGGGTTTCTTCTATGATGGCAGGAAAGGACTGAACTGAATTTGTCATGGGGATCTTCAAGAGACCTCTCAGGGAGAGTCTTGACAGCAAAGGCAAAGGATTACCTTGTCTGTCCCTTGTTCATCTACATTCATTAGTCCAATGCTTGCCTTTTCCATACCTTCTGCATAATCCAGAAGGGAGGGGCATTCTGTTACCTTGTTCCTTGAAAAAAAAAAAAAAACTTGTTTCTAGGAACATCCTGTTTACAGTCCCTTTTTAGGTGACCTTGTTTACCACAATTGAAACTTCTGACATTACTATTTTTCTTCAAACCTCTGGAAATCACCTCTCCTATCCAAGTATCACCATGGTCATGAGATTCAACATTCATTGTATCTCAGATCCATTCCTTCAAGAGTGCTGATCTTAGCTGGGCGGTGGTGGTGGTGGTGGTGGTGGTGGTGGTGGTGGTGGTGCACGCCTTTAATCCCAGCACTTGGGAGGCAGAGGCAGGCGGATCTCTGTGAGTTCGATGCCAGCCTGGGCTACCAAGTGAGTTCCAGGAAAGGTGCAAAGCTACACAGAGAAACCCTGTCTTGAAAAACCAAAAAAAAAAAGAGTGCTGATCTTGACTTTAATGGCTTAATTATCCTTTTGCATTGTGCATTAGCATTTTCAAAAGCCAGAAATTCAATTATCTGTCTAGCTTCTGAAATTGATATTATTCTATTTACTGCTAAAAACTTTCAAAAGATCAGTGAAGGTTTCTTTTGGGCCCTGTATAACTTTTGTAAATGACTCAATTTTCTTTCCTACCTCTTCAATTCTGTCACAAGCATTCAATGCTGCCATTCTGCATAAAGCCAGGGTATGATCATCATATAGAGACTGCCTTTCTACATTAGCATAATCTCCCTCTCCAAGAATTTGATCTTGGTAGATTTCAATACCTCTAGCTCTACTTCAATGTTGAATGGTCTTAACCTCATCTTTCCACTGGGTCCTCCATTGTAATTGGGGACCAGCCTCTAACACAGCTCTAACCAAATCTCTCCAGGCTTGAGGGATAATTCATTTACAAGTTGACCGTGAGTTTAACATCTGCTTCACAAATGGAAAATCCATACCATATGACACTATACCTTCTTTGAATCTCCTCAGATCTGTCATTACAGGATCTGCATTTGGCAGTTCCTGTAAGGTTACTGGATAGATTAAAGTTGGCTATTAGAAAGCCTTAGGCTGTTTCTCTGTAACCTTATAATGTAATGCTGAGATTGGTTCACTTTTAAATTCCTCTCTCTGGGTCTGAATTTCTGAATTTCTGATCTATTTTAACAAGTTTTTCTAAAACTTTTATCTTGGCACTCATATTAACCAACTTTTGTAATGATAAAACAGAAATGATCAAACAACTAATATTTATAATTGACATTACATCTACCCCATCAACATTAATTATTCTCTCATTTAAATGTTCCATTTTTCAGAACATCAATCATATTATCAAACAGAGACCAAACACCCTCTGTTGTAAAAATGTTTCCCATTGTTTATTTTTTTTTTTTTTTGGTTTTTCGAGACAGGGTTTCTCTGTGTAGCTTTGCGCCTTTCCTGGGACTCACTTGGTAGCCCAGGCTGGCCTCGAACTCACAGAGATCCACCTGGCTCTGCCTCCCGAGTGCTGGGATTAAAGGCGTGCGCCACCACCGCCCGGCTTCCCATTGTTTAATGTGGGGGAAAAATTCTCTTTTAACTAATGTCTCCCTTTAAGAAATCTTAATTGACTCACCACCTCTTCTGACTGTGTAGAATAGTAGAAGCCCAAAAGGTTTCAAGGCAGCTACCTAGTGTGGTAGCAGCCTGAGACAGGGATCCAGGGAGAGCCCACAACCCACCAGGAGAGAAGAAGCCATCTGCATTAGGGAACACAAGAAAGCTGCTAACTCCTATTGTTTTTGGAGCCCAAAAAACTAATGGAGTTTGCTATGGGATAATGCTCTTGTACGCTGGCTTAATAAAATGCTAATTTGTCAGTAGCCAGGCAGGAAGTATAGGCAGGGTAAGCAGACTAGGAGAATTCTGGGAAGAGAAGGCTGAGTCAGGAGTGACCAGCCAGACATAGAGGAAACAAGACGACAAGGCAGAACTGAGAAAGGTACCAAGCCACGTGGCTAAACACAAATAAGAATTATGAGTTAATTTAAGTGTAAAAGCTAGTTAGTAATAAGCCTGAGCTAATGGCAGAGCAGTTATAATTAATAGAAGTTTCTGAATGATTATTTTATAAGCGGACTGTGGGACTGCAGGGCCGGGCAGCACCGGAAAAAATCTTCAACTACAGCAGTTTGCTGCAGAGAAGCTGCAACAAAAACTTAGCCAGTGGGTTAGGGACTCTGGCCCACGCGAGGGGTAGACCCTGGTCACATGCAGCTCAGGACTGAGCTGGGCCTGCAATGCCACAGGCAAGCAGCTTTTTTGTGAATTTGTGCCATAAACTTTGGGCGCCAGAGGTTGTTCAAATCTTAGACGGTCTTTTAATAAAAAAAAAAAATCCGGTACCAGATATTGGGGTAAAAGCTGAAAGATCAGCGAAGCATGCAAGCCACAGCCAACTTCATCTCACCCTCCCTCACCAACTCCACAAATCCTCTGACTGAAATCCTGAGTCCTCACCCGAATGGATCTCAGCTGAACTGCCTTAGTTCCTGTTTCCTCAGGCCTTTTACACCTTTCTCTGACCTGCTGTCACTTCCTGGGGTTAAGGGCACATGTGCTTCCCAGTACTGGGACTAAAGGTGTGTGCTGTGGCTGCATTCCTGCTGAGCTACTCCTGGCCTGGCTCCAGAGAGTAGCACCCTGCCCTAATCCATCCTTTGTTTAACCACACCTTTTGTTTCTCCCATTGCCCGATGTGTGTCTTGTCTGAGAGTCTCCAAAGGATCAAAGGCCTATGTAAAACTTGGTTCAGGAAACCCGGAAAACCGTGGTACCTGAGAAATCAAAGAATTTGCACTTAGAATTGTATCTTTGGGAGCTCCTTTCAGTTTGCTTTGAAGATAGAGAAATTAACTGGCTAAACTGTACAGAGAGAAAATAAAAATGCCCTGGGTGAAGGGAGAGTGCTTTAGTCCTTAGAGGCTTTAGTCCTCTGAGTCTTCTTTCCACAGATCCACATTAACCCACACACCTATACCACGACATTTTGTGACAGTGTGCCACTACTGCCTGGCTCTGTTTCCAGTTTGGCTTTGAAATCACAGAGATCCATACGAATCTCTGCCTCTTGAATGAAAGGATTAAGAGCGTGTGCTACCACTGTCTGGTCTCTATGTCTAATCTAATGGCTGGCTCTGTTCTCTGATCCTCTGGCAATCTTTATTATATTACACAATATATCACCACATTTCCCCCTTTTTTTCTAAAATGATAAAAGAAGGTTATAACTAATATAAGAAAAACTATATATAATAAGTATATACAATATATATAATCAAGAGTTACATTAACTATATCCAGTCCATAAACATTTGACAAATTCAGAGAAAATACTCCATTATCTATCCTATTTTTGTGAGTCCAAAGTGTTGTACCTAATTTGATTTCTATCCTAACGTATTACCAACACAAAACTGTCTTTTGATATCTTCCAAACTTATACACTGTACCTGAGTGGTCACGACACAGGTGTGTGGTTTCACACGGATCCATGGAATGAAGACTCAGAGGCATCTTAAGAATGAATCTAGCCTTTCATGGCTGCAGGGGGGTCCAGCCTTGAAGGACTGAAGCACTATCCCCTTTCCTAGGGCAGTTTTATTTCTCTCCAGTACAGTTTCGCCAGTTAATCTCCATATGCTCAAAACAACCTGAAAAGGACTCCCAACAATACAATGCCAAGTGCAAATTCCTTGATTTGTCAGGTACCATGGTTTTCCAGGTTTCCTGAATCAAGTTTTGCATAGGCCTTTGTATCCTTGGGAGACTCCAAGACAAGATTCACATGGAGGGCAAGGGGAAAAAATGTGTATGCTAAACAAAAGATGGATTAGGGCTAGGTGCTGCTCTCTGGAGCCAGGCCAGGTGCAGCTCAGCAGGATTGCCACCACGATACACTTTACACCTCTTTAGTGAGTTTCTTTTCTGAATTTGTTAACAAGGAAAACTATCTAATCTTCAACTCCCTCAGAGACCCAAGAAGGAAATAATAATACCTAAGTAAGCAGGAAATGCAAACAAGTGATTTCCAAAAAAATGTGAGAAATGACAGACACAGTTGGCTGCCTGGACAGTCACCCAAGATTTCTCTGCAATGTTGGGGCATCATCTTCAGCCTACAGGCCTAGCATATCTGACAGACTCATCTGTGAAGCAGGATTTTCTAAAGGGCCTTCCTACCTTGTCTTGGCAAGGATCAGCAGTCCTTTCTCTTGTGTCCTGCTTGTCCCATTTGGACAGCACACTGTCAGCAGTCAAGGCAAGGACACTTTCTTGCCCAGTGGCTAACTTGCCACAGAGAAAATAAACTCCATGTGTAACACGAATCTTAAAAGTTCTTATAATAAAAACCCAGAGCCAAATATTGGGGTGAAGAAAGCTAAAAGATCAGAGAACCAGAAGAGCCAGCCACTTGCTTACCTCTACGAAATCCTCAGCCTCAAGAGAGCGAGTTCCTGTTTCTTCACACCTTATATACCTTTCTGTGTCCTTCCATATTACTTCCTGGGATTAAAGTCGTGTGTCATCACTGCCTGGTTCTGTTTCTTTCACTGTGGCCTTGAACTCACAGAGATCCAGATGAATCTCTTTATGTAGAATGAGTGGAAACATTTCTTTAAAAAAAAAAAAAAAAAAAAAAAGAATGGCTTCTGAGATGGTTCAGTATGTAAAAGCACTTGCCATACAGTCCTGGACACTCAAATTTGAGACCTGGAGCCAACATAAATGTTGAAGAAGAGAACCAAGTTCACAAGAATTGTCTTTTGACTTTTACACAAGAGTCATGGCACATGTATCCACAGTCAGTACTCACTTAACAGAAATGTACATGGAAAACTAAATCATTTTAACACATAAAAAGAATAGCTTCTTAGGGATGTAGCTTGATTGGCAGAATGCTGGATGAAGCCCTAGGTTCAATCTCAAGTACTCTGCATCCTTAGATCAAAGCCAGCCTGGCCTGGGCTACATGCTTCCTGCTAGGCAAAATGACTCAGGCCTGTAATCCCATCCCTTAGATGGCAGAGACATGCAGATGTAACCAACCGTCTTATTAAATAAGAAACACAGAACCAATGTAAGGAAGAAAACCAAGAGCTCAGAGCTAAAACCTTACCCTTCCTCCTGCGGTGGTCCTACCTCTCCGAAAGAGACCTACTTCCTGTGTGTTTGTCTTTGTCTTTAGATAGTCTTTCTGTTCTGCCTTCTCATTGGTTGTAAACCCAAACACATGACTGCCTCGTCACTGCCTGTCTGTAGAGACTTCCAGGTCTTCTATGGTATTGAGATTAAAGGCATGTGCCACCACTGCCACGCTCTTGCTATGGTTCTAATAGCTCTGACCCTTGGGCAACTTTATTAACATACAATTAAAATCACATTTCAGTACAAATAAAATACCACCATAGAGACAGGACTTCAACATTTAATAATAACACCCTATTTTTTGTTTGTTTTTTTTGTTTTGTTTGGCTGTCTGCAACTACTAACTGTATAGACCAGACTGGCCACAAAATCACAGAAATCTACCTGTCTCTGTAGCATGTGACACCATGCCCAGCAGCCTTGTTCTTACAGAGGTTCCATATTTGTTTCCCAACACCAAATGGTGGCTAACAAGCATCTGTAATTCCAGTTCCAGATCTGATGCCCTCTGCTGATCTACTGGGAACCAGGCATGCACGTGGTGTGAATACACACAGGCAAAACATGATGGGAACTTCTTTGGTTCCATCCTCAGCACTAATTTTAAAGGATGTAGGGTGCTGCAGAGATGACATGGAGGTTAAGGGTATTTGCTGCACTTGTAGAGGACTTTGGTTTAATTCAGGGCACACACACACACACACACACACACACACACACACACGCCAGGCATGGTGGCACACACCTTTAATCCCATCACTAGGGAGGCAGAGGCAGGTAGATTTCTGAGTTTGAGGCCAGCCTAGTCTACAGAGCAAGTTCCATGGAAGGCTCCAAAGCTGCACAGAGAAACCCTGTCTCAAAAAAAACCAACAAATAAACAAACAAAAAAAGACCACCAGTAGCTCTTTTAGCCTTTGCAGGCAGGATGAACACAAGAAGTACACAGACATACACGTGCATGCCTTTAATCCCAGCACTTGGGAGGCAGAGGCAGGAGGATCTCCATGAGTTCTAAGCTAGCCTGGTCTACAAAGTGAGTTCCAGGACAGCCAGGGCTACACAGAGAAACCCTGTCTTGGAAAAACAAAAGAAAGAGATAGATAGATAGATAGATAGATAGATAGATAGATAGATAGATAGATACCTGGCACTTTATGCCAGGTATCATGATGCACACCTGTAATCCCAGGACTCAGGAGACTGAGGGAAGAAAATTTGGAGAATTCGAATTTTGTCTGGTAGCTAGAGCCCATCCCCAAAACCAAAGTTGATTGCACTGTAAGATATTCCCAGTGTGCAGGAGATAAGCAAGAAGCCAGATTGTGCCACGTAGGAAGACCTGTCCCAGAACTCACCAAAGAATGGTTTAAGAGGCCAGTATGAAGCTCAAGGTTAGGAAGCTTGCTTAGCATTTCTAAGGCCCTGGGTTTGATATGCAACACCCAACACGAAGACTTTAAATCAGTAGGCTGAGAATATAGTCCATTGGTACAATTATTAAGGCTCTGGGTCCTTACCTAACACCACAAGGGGAGGGGGAGTGCTAAAACAAATGGAGTTTATTTTCCTGGAGTAAAAGCATTAGACTCCACAAGACTGACCATTGCAGTGACTCAAAGGTCTTTCACCTTTGCTCTATTTCACACAGTGGTTTCTGCTGCCTACTTTCAGAACAGCCACTGTTACACTAACAACTGTTATGCTTCTTTTCAGATAAGGGCAAGCTTTGGTTGATTTGCCTTCTCCTTAGGAATCCACACATCACACACATCACAGTGAACCATCATCGAAGATCTATTCCTTTTCCTTTTTTTTTTTTTTTTAAAGATTTATTTATTTATTATGTATACAGTGTTCTGTCTGCACATATCCCTGCAGGCCAGAAGAGGGTGCCAGATCTCACTACAGATGGTTGTGAGCCACCATGTGTTTGCTGGGAATTGAACTCAGGACCTCTGGAAGAACAAGCAGTGCTCTTAACCTCTGAGCCATCTATCTCTCCAGCCCCTCCTTTTGCTTTTTACCAGCACCAACAGCTGTTTCCTGATCGTCTTCATGCTGTTCCTGTCCCTGCTTTCTGGAGGAGGTATTTTTCTTCTCATAAAGACCATACCTTGCAAGTCTGTTTAGGCTCATCCTTCTTCGCATAATCTAAAACTGGTTCTGAACCCAAATCCAAATGTGTCATCTGGTGTGGTTTGTACATTGTCTTCACTACTTTTGCCTTCCCAGGATGAAGGACATCAGTGACCGTTGTTTCTTCTGAAGTGTATGGTGAGTCATTAACTTCCTGGTGTGGATTGTTACTGTGTCATGCTTGATGGAGGTCCTGGGGCTGCCAGGAGGAAAAGAGCAAGATGATGCTTCAAAGTAAGGAGGAGCAGAGTAAAGATAAGGGCCTCTGTGGTATGGTTCGAACTCCCTCAAAGCAAGACCCAAATGTAACTAGTTCCATCTTTGTGTAATTCAATATAGCACTTCTGGGCTGGAGAGATGGCTCAGCGGTTAAGAGTGCTGGCTGGTCTTCCAGAGGACCTGAGTTCAATTCCCAGCAATCACATGATGACTCACAACCATCTGGAATGAGATCCGGTGCCTTCTGCCTTGCAGGCACACATGCAGGCAGAACACTGCATACATAATAAGTAAATCTTTTTTAAAAAGTGTTTTGATATAGTACTTCTCTTCCCAGCTTATGACAATGAAATAAAACAAAGGGGATAACGTGCACTGAATTCTTATGGGATCTGCCAAAAGGGGTAATCACAGGTAAAAACATTCCAAGGATCTGGAACATTTTTGTTTTCTGTGCTTAAGATCTAGTTTAGGGCCTCACAAAGTATCCAGGCACACTCTCACTATGTGTGCATGCATATAGTTGTGTGGGTCTAGATGTACAGGTCAGGTATTTGTTCTATCTCCACCTTACTTTTTTGAGACAAGGTCCCACTAAACCTGGCACTGACAGATTGGCTAAATTGACTGGCCACTGAATTCCAGGGACCAGTCCCCCTAAGTCCTAACTAGAGTACGGGGGTGACAGATGGGACTGTGTTTTACACGCATTCTGGGAATCTGAACTTGGGTTCTCATAGTTGAATGGTGGGTTACATTCAATGACAGCCATCTCCCCAGCCATTCTCTAAACAAACAAAAACCCCAGCTAATTTATTTTTTTATGTGCATTGGTGTTTTGCCTGCATGTGTCTGTGTGAGAGTGTCAAATCCCCTGGAACTGGCGTTACTGATAGTTGTAAGCTACCATGTGGGTGCTGGGAATTGAACCTGGGTCCTCTGGAAGAGTAAGTAGCTAGTGATCTTAATCACTGAGCCATCTCTCTAGCCTCACTCTAATAATAATAAAATTATATTACATTATTTATTCATCTATATGTGGGTATGTTCTTGCCACCCCCCAACCACTTGTGAAGGTAAGTAGACAACTTATACAGGAGTTGGTTCTTAGCTTCCATCATGTACATACCAAGGATCAAATTCAGTTCATCAGTCTTGGTAGCAACCACCACTACCCATTGAGAAATCTTTTGTCTTCAGCTGACCATGCCCACCCTAGCCATACATAGTATGAAAAAAGCCAAACAAACAAAACACCAAGAAAATGTGGAGCATGTATAGTGGGTAGCCATTCCAGCTGGGATCTGGAAGTTCCAACCCCCACTGAGACTCTGGCAACTGTCACGCCTACGACGCGGGGTCAGGGGAGGCGCCTGGAGACCGGAGACCTGGATGGGCCAGCGCTTTCTCTGTTCCGGGACCCTGAACAGTGGAGGTGACCGAGCAGAGCTCCAGAGAACACCGCTGGACTGCGATACACCTTCCCCAGACCCTGCGACCTACCTATCCCTTAATTTGTGAGTTACACCATTAAATAAATATCCTTTTAACTACGTGGAGTGGCCATAATAATTTCACCAATAAGCATGTCTTTAGGCTCAGCATTCCCAGGGTCCTGAGTTTGAAGCCAGCCTGGTCCACAGAGTTCTAGGACAGCCAGGGCTACACAGAGACCCTGTCTTGAAAAAACAAAACAACAAAAAGGAGGGAGAAGAGAAAGAAAAGGGGGGAAGAGAGTGGGAGAGAATTAATATGTATATGGGTAGATGAGACCTCAAAGGAGTTTAAAGTTTTGAGAAGACTGTAATGCCATTTAAATTAAAAAAAAAAAAAAGATAAAAATGACAACTTTAATGTTGAGAAATAATTTGATTCAAGTGAGATCTGAAAGTATTTCCTTTAAAGGTTTTTTATGTGTATATTTTGCCAGCATTCATGTACATGCATCTGGTGGCCAAGGAGGCTAGGAGAGAGCATCAGATTTCCTAGAAATGGAGTCATGTATGGTTGTGAGCCACCATACATAAGCGGGTACTAGGAACTTAACACATGTCCTCTGGAAGAGCAAACAATTGTTCCTACCCTCTGCTTTGTAGGAACCACCTCCCCAGCTTCCTTCAAAGTACTCATTAGGTTTAACACAAGGTCACAGAGGAAGGAACCGACTAAAGCCTATTGCAGTAGAGGTTGTACAGTAATTGATAAAAATGGAAATTTTGACCTAAGGGTGTAGCTTCATTGTTAAGAGTGCCTGCTTAGCATGTAGTCCTGGGACCCATCACTAGCACCAAATAAACCCATAATTTCAGAACTGCCAAGATCACCCTCCCCACTATCTAAGGTGTTGAGGCCAGATGGAGCTAGAGACACCGTCTCAAAACCAAAAACTGAGAACCAAGAACAAAACTTGGACTGGGGTGCATGTAGCTTAAGGATAGAGAACACTTGCCTCTTATGCCAAGTCCTAGGTTTGAACACCAGCACCACTGAAAAATAAACATTTGAGTATATTTCAGAGGGTGGTATTGAACTCCTTACCTCCAACTTTTCAACTAGCTGAGTAGCTAGAGCTAACATCTTTCTGGGTGTGCTGGGGGTTTTGTTATTGTTTTCGACAGGCTGTTACTAAGTAACCCAGTAGTCCACCACTTTTCAAAGTATACTTAGATAATCTGATCAGATTAATACTTAAATACTGTCATATGCTCCTGTCAAAACATATCTCACAGTACTGGAGGGACGGCTCAGAGATCGAGAACGTTTCCCACTCTTGCAGAGAACTCTGGTTTAGTTCCCAGCACCAGTGCAGCAGCTCACCAACACCTACCTGTATAATCCAGGGCAGAAATGGTGGTATTCAAGAGGTAGAGTTCTGAGTTCAAGGTCAGCCTGATTTACAGTTTTAGGCCAGCCAGGTCTACATAGAGACCTTTTATAGTGGTTTTGAACTAGTTTAAGCTAAAACTGTTCCTAGAATCTTTCTTGTATAGCTCCAAGTTGGAAAATCAGTGTTCTGGGGAGAGTGAGTTGGTCACTTACAGCACCTCGAGATTTAAGGATCTGTGTGCTTTATTTCCCAGTGGCTGGCATGACATGCCTGTGATTCTTTGGTTCAATCAATGTTCAAATCCAAAGCTCTGCTGCCTTATGAATTAAATGCCCTTTGACACCTCACATATGCACACTATCTTATCATTTGGTACTTAAGGTGGTACCCTAAGTATCTGGTTAGAACTACAGCAACTGAAGGTTTAACTGCTAAAAGACCCTAAGTGTTGAATTTAGAAATGCTTACCCACCATTTTCCTAAACTTTCCCTCAAGAATATAAAAAACTCAATCCTATCCTGATGATTGGCTACAGCTAAAAAACAAAACAAAACAAAAAACAGTAATCCACTTTGGGAAAACAGAGCATGATAGCATCCAACCCACTAGGCAAGTCTGGAAGAGAGCATAACAACCTAAGTTCAATTTTATGTTATATTTAGACAGCGTTATAATATATGCACTCAGGGGGACCATAGAATCTATTCATCAAATCCATTTATTTGTTGGTTTTTCAAGATTGGATTTCTCTGTGTAGCTCTGGCAGTGGTGGAACTCTGTAAAACTGGCTGGCCTCAAACTCACAGATCCACCTGGCTTTGTCTCCCAAATTTTTAAAATTTTGTGTTTGGCCTCATATATTTAGGTACCTAGAGTTACAGATATGGCTGCTGGAAACTGAACCTAGGTCCTCCTTTAGGCAAAACCCTACTTCTTGCATTACTTTGTATAACTCAACAATAACCTCAAAAACTCAAGTCAAGAGGCAAAAGGCTCCATGAAGGGTGATGACACATGTTTTTAATCCCAGCACTTGGGAAGCAGAAAGCCACCCTAGTCTACAAAGAGTTACAGGACAGCCAGGGCTACATACTCTGGAGGCAAGGGGCCAGCAAGATAGCTCACCAAGTAAAGGAGCATACAGCCAAGACTAACAACTGTAGATCAATACCCAGAACTCACGCAGTGGAAAGAACCAACCTTGACTTACCAAAGATACAATGAGAACAATTTAAGAGCAATTTGTGGTGGTCCATGAACACTGTAGTTTAATCAAGTATGCTTGAAGGGCAGTGGTGGTGCACACCTTTAATCCCAGTCCACAGGAGAATCTCTGTGGTTGAGGCTAGCCTGGTAAACAGAGTAAGTTCCAAGACAGCCAGGACTACAGAGAAGTCCTGTCTCGAAACATCTCACCCCAAAGAGAGAAGTGTGTGCTTGCATTGGTGGTGTACTTGGGAGGCAGAGGCAGGAGGATCTCAGAGGCCAGCCTGGTCTACACAGATACATAAAGAAACCCTGTGTGCTTGGGGATGGGAGGTAGTTAACATTAGACACACTTTATTCTAAATTTTACCTAAATGATATTCATCATAAACTTCAAGTATGGTTACAAATTGCCCAAAATTATTCTGTGCTTACCAAGCCATTTAAAAATGCCACCTAGGTTTAGGATTATAGGAATATACTACCAAGTGTAGTTCCAACTCTCCTTCCCCAGGTCTGCAGATGGAATTCAGGGCCTTTCTTGCTCTACCATGGAGCTATAACCCTGGTTGACCTGATCTTTGTGGGAAGTGGTAGAACCTTGAGTATGTGATATCTTGAGTACACAGGCCACTCCCCTGAAGAAATCACTTCTACTGAATTAGCTAAACCCATCTCCTTGACCCAGCCTTATATCATAACCGAACCCCTTGTTCACCTGCACACACTTACTACACGTCTCAATTCAGCTCCACACAATAAACACGCTGAGCTTCTAGATGTAGCGTCTTAACACCATTCCCTTACCACCCTAGTCAGGTTAGCCCAAGTTTTCTTGTAGGTTCTAGAAAACTCACTTCATAGCATACACCACTATAAACATCCATCTTTCTTCTTGGGGCCACTCTTTGGCTTAACATTTCTACTCCAAGTCTCTTCCATCTTGTTTATATAGGGACTCACATGACCAAGGTAGCTTTGGAATTCCTAATCCTAAAACTCAGCTTTCAGGGTTCAAGGATTACAATAGTGAACCACGGGCTGGAGAGATGGCTCAGAGGTTAAGAGCACGAGAGGTCCTGAGTTCAATTCCCAGCAACCACGGAACTGATGCCGTTCTGACATACATGCAGACAGAACACTGTGCACATATGAAGTATAAAAACAAACCCAAGTGGGAACCACTATGCCCATACCTCCTTCAACATTTAATTGTATCCAGCCATTAACCAGAGCTAGAAAAGGGGATGTTCCCTAAGTTCCGAAAGGTCAAGTGATCTAAAATGTTACCAGGATCTTATTTACTTATTATCTTGTATTTTTCCACTCTTCTGAGATAAGGCCTCTCTACATAACCCTGGTCTCAAATTCACATAGATCCACTTTCCTTCGCTGGATTATTGTCCTTTGACACAAGGCCCTGCCTAATTGCTACCTTTTTACCAATAACTTTGCGAAGTTGTTTGTTGCTTTTGAGACAGGATCTCTATATTAAGTAGCCCTGGCTATCCTAGCCTATGCCAGGCTAGCCTCCAACTCAGAGATCCACCCAGCCCCTGACTTCTGAGTGTTGGGATTAAAGGCATGCACCATCACACCCAACTAAGAATCTTATCTATACGACAAAAACCAAATTTCAGATAAAAATACTACAACCCTTAAATAAAATTACCTTCAGTAATGTAGGAATAATTTTAAGCCAGTGAAGGGAAAAATAAATGTAAACCAAGTTTATTTTGCTTTTTAAGTAGTGTTCTTAAAGCACTACAGCTTGGTAAACAATGTAAATTAGTATAAGTCATCTCAAAAGCCAGAGTTTTGTTTTCTTTGTTGTTTTGTTTTTTTAATGAGTTGTTAAAAAGATGCAGCCTATTCTAACAGGATAAATATTTTTAACCATTTCACTTTGAGTTAATGAAGGCTCACAAATGAGCAACACTCCTCATTGAGGAAAACAAAAGCTGTTGTCGACAAGCGACAGCACACACACACAAAAACAAAAAGAACTGTGTAAAAATAACTAACTGTTCCCATATTTCTTCAGTTGCTTTACAATGGGATGATATGCACATGATCTGGCTGCAAACTTGACACACAGACTTGAATACATGTAGTCTAGAGACTCCAGACAACGCACCTCTGTAACCCTCTGAACGCAATTGGTTTTACTCATTAGTTTTCTTCTAGACCAAGATACAGGCTAGAAAGAAAATGCTCCCTAATTAAAATCGGTATTGTTTACAAGAAAAAATTTTATAATTAATTTTGCATTAGAATTTACAAGTATATGTTTAAATCAAATTTACTTCCTCCCCCCAGCCTTGCCACAAAATAGGCATGAAGTAAAAGTTTTTTAAAAATGCCTTAATTTCCAACTTCATGCAAACTAAAGATGACCAAAACAAAAGCTTAAACAATGGAAGGATATTTCACAGAAAATTTCTTATACAAAAAACACATAAGAAAAAGGGCCACTAGGTGACATTTTAATTTACAAATTGGCATCATTTTGGTCGACAAATAATCCATATGCTGTTTTCTTCTGTGAACAAATGTTGCAGAGAGAAAAAAACCCGAGCATGACTTCAGACTTTAATCACACATTTCTTCTGGAATTTCATGTGGATTAAGAATCCCAGGTACGGACATTTGAAGTTTATGCTTCTCCTCCTGAGCCTGTCGAAGCGCTGTTTCTCTTTCTTCCAAAAATAGATCAGAGGTATCTTCACCTGCAAACTCCTGTGAAAACAGATGACTGAAAGGTCAAATATAATAAAACTTAAAGTTGCCTTTAAGACTGGGGGCAGAACTATATATGTAACCATTTTGCCATTTGTAATAGAAATATAATTTATCTGCCACTTGAACTTGTAACTGAAGTATATTAGTAGAGTTCTAAGTTTGCTTGGGTTTTTTTTTTTTTTTTTTTCTTTTTGAGACAAGGGTTCTCTGTGTAACAGCATTGGCTGTCCTGGAACTCTTTGTAGCCTAGGCTGGCCTCAAACTCAGATCCATCTGCCTCTGCCTCCTAATGCTGGGGTCAAAGGTCTGCTCCACCACACCTGGCCTCTCATATTAAATACTCTTAATATGTGGCATGACCAACACTCCAACAACCACAAAGCGTCATGGTCGTCAAAGCATTCTCGTATTCTTTGCATTCAGAACTCAATGATCTTATTGTACATGATTATCTGACAACAATTCTCATTAAACTGTCTTGAGTAAGTTAACTCAGGGATATGAACCACAAAGCCTGGATTTGTTCGCTAGCTTCACAAATTTTCTGTACAAGCATTTTCTGATGACATTAACAACTAGAAAGGTGGTACACAAGTGCATTCAAGCACTCAGGAGGCTGCCACAGGTGGACTGCCTGCCTAATCTCACAGGTTGTACCAAACAGAGGCAACACACCAAGATCTTCTCTCAAAAACAAGATATAGGGCTGGAGAAATGGCTCCAAACTAAAAGCAAAATAGCAAAGTTTCTCCCTAAATATTTGATTGGACATTGCATTATCAGCAATAGAATCAAAAGGTGATTATAAAAATCTATAAAAGGGGCTATCAATGTTATTAGCCCTATTAAAATGTATGAGAACTGGGCCAGGTGTAGTGGCACACGCCTTTAATCCTAGCACTTGGAAGACAGGCAAGTGGATTGGATCTTTGGGCCAGCCTGTCTACACAGTGAGTTCTAAGTCAGAAGTACATAGTGAGACCCTGCTTCAAAAAAACAAAAGCAACCACAATAAACTGTGAGATCTGCAAGAGGCCTCAATTTCTGAACACTAGAGGATCACAAAGGTAGTAAATTAAAAAAAGGGCCAAGCTGTGTGTGGCCTTTAATCCCAGCACTCTGGAGGCAGAGGCAGATGGATCTCTGTGAGTTCGAGGCCAGCCTGGTCTATAGAGTGAGTTCCAGGACAGCCAGGGCTAGGGGTGGTGGTGAAGGAATGTAGCTCAGTAGAATGCTTGCCTAGTGTGTACACAAAAGATAATCTAACTATTTTAATCAGAATCCTGCAAGGCACAGTTAAATATTCTAAAGGTATTGCACACACAGAAAACTGGAGATGGTGCATTCCTGGACCTTGCTGGGTCTGCCTTAAATGGTGAGCTTCAAAGAGTAATGGTCTCAAAGAAAGTAGACAGCATTCCTGAGGATGACCCCTGGATCATCTAACCTCCAGAAGCACATATACATAGGTGCAGATGTATGAACACGTAAGAAACAAGTGGATCTCTGGGAGCTCAAGGCCAACCTCATCTACACAGGAACCCTGTCACGGAAAGCCAAATTAAAGAAAAACCATCAATAACAAAAGACATACCTTTATTTGTACTAAGAAATCCCTTAGATGTTCTTTGAAAGCAGGAATATCCTGATTTAAGCTGAAAAGTCCTGTTACAAAGAGCTTCACTTGAGCACTGCAGATCAAAACAAACAGTAACCATTTTTACAAACTAAACATTTAAATCACTGTTTTTAAGACCATTTGTCATCACTAGCACATGTGCCCAATTCAAAACTTAGAAGATTGAAGCAGAGAGCTGGAGGGCAGAGGGGTGTGCAGCCCATAAAGGCCCTTGCAGTAAAACCTGGCAGTCTAGGACCCATTACTGGAAACCACATAGTAGAGGAAAAGAACTAACTCCCATGTTGCCCTATGACCTGTACACATGTACAAAGGAGCACCCACCCATATGCATTCACACACAAAACTAAGATAAAAACAAACACAGCACCACGTCAGGGACTCCCAACTGCAATGCCCAGCTCCAGCGGGACGGATGTCTCTGGTCTTAATACAAACCTGCAATGGACCCTCACATACCCTCGCCCACATACTAACAATAGCAATGTGATTATTTACTCTTGTAGATGAGGGAACGCAGACTTAAGGAGATTAGCCACATATTCTTGAATAAACACTTGGTTGTTAACTGGATTTCCAGGATTTAGCGGTGTACTTATTTTTCCTTCTTCAACCAAATTAAACATATATGCAAGAATTGAGGCATGCATTGTTAAGCCTGTTGAACAGAAGAAACTTATTAATTCAAAGATGAAAGTTAACAACCAGAACACTCAGTAGCCTAGTGGTTCCAGTTCTTACCCGCAGTATGTGAGGTGTCCGTCACAACAGAAAAAATATGCTGAAGAATATCACAAAAATAAGTTTGGTAAAAACTCTGTGCTGCAGCTTCCTCTTGTGCAACGTTTTGTAAAAGTGTAAAAAGTATCTGTAAGCCTGAATAAAGTGAAGAGAACATCATTACAGACTGAAAGATTAAAAAAAAAAAAAAAAAGTACTTATGTGAGGGGGTACTGGTGTTGGACATTTATTTGTGAACCACTAAACATGGGTGCTGGGCTCTGAGCTCTGATCCTCTTAATTTCTGAGCCACATCTCCAGCCCCACAGCTGATCTATAACTTAACCTGGTTAAAGCCCATTCTCCTTTATCACAGATAACAAATATATACCTATATATGTTCTAAATATGGGGCCCTCACAAAATAACTAATGACTGTTGTTTGTGGCAATTCCTTTCCTGACTACAGGGCTGGCTACCTCTACAGGTTACAAATTAACGTCAATTACTTTACTGAAAATTTCTTAATTTCATCCCTCCCCAGGGAGTTTCTCTTTGTAGGCCAGGCTGCCTCAAATTCAGAGATCCACCTGCCTCGACCTCCCCAGTGCTGATATTAAAGGTGTGCACCACTATGCCTAGCTGAGTCCCCCATCCTCCCAATTTTTTTTACGTCAATTTTTGTATTAACCTTAAATTAGTATTGGAGCTCACAGATTCCAAAACATACTACAAGCATCACACCACCCTCTCAATGATCTGAAAGCTTGGCTACTCAATCCGACATGAAAACTCAGCAGAAATATATGCCTTGTTTTATTTATCAAGACAGGGTCTTACCATAGAAACTAAGTTGGACTTAAGCTAAAAGCAAATCATTGCTTCTCAACCTCTCCAGTACTGGGATGAAACCAAATCCAGTGTTTGTAAAAAGTGAAAGATTTGCATGATCCAAACAGAAGGCACAGCATGGACAGTTATATCAGGTTAACAATGCTCTCTGTTCTTCCTCACAAGGTGAGTCTGTTACTCCAGTTTTAAAGGGTCCAACACTCTTCTGACCACTGCACGCACCAGCACATGTGTGGTACATGGATATACATGCAGATAAAACACCTATACACATAAAAACCAAGCAAGGACTGGGATGCTGCTCAGGTGCACACTGCCTGTACGCCCAGAACTGAGGTGGCGGCAACAGAGTAGCTGTGAAGCTGGGAGACTACTAGCCTTGAATACATGAGACCCCATGCCAAAGATAAATAGGGCTGGAGACAGGCTTCTTGTAGAGTACTAATTCCCAGCACCTACATACATCATGGCTAACGAGATCCATAACTGATTCAATGGCATCTAATACCATCTTCCAGCTTCCACAGGCACGAGGCATGCATTTGGGATACACAAAGGCTAAACACTCAAATAGGGTTGATACCCCTTTGGGGGTCAAATGACCACTTTAATGGGGGTTGCCTAAGAGCATCAGAAAACACAAGATATTTATATGCCATTCATAACAGTAGCAAAACTATAGTTATAGAGTAGCAATAAAAACAATTTTATGCTTGGTGGACACAACATGAGGAACTTTACTGAAGGGTCTCAGCATTAGGAAGTGTGAGAACCACTGCTCACACACATGATAAATTAACCTAAACAAGACAAAATAGCTATGGACCTGCTTCTCTTAAAGTGATGCTCCCCAACCTGTAATTTGAGGTCACTTTAGCTTATGTAACTTTGTTTTACACACAGAACTTTCTCTTAGACACACAAACAGCCTAAAAACCAACCTTACAACTGTGTAACTACTCTTAAGTATCCAGACAGTAGGACAGACTCCTAGGACAGAGGGGTAGAAAGGCTCCCAGAGGAAGCTTGTCCAAGTTGCAACAGGAGAATGCCTAGAAACCAGCTGGTCCTCTAGCATGGAGTGTATACCGGTAACCAGGAAAGAATCTTGCCTTTAAGTTTTTGTGTGTGGGGGTGTTTACACTGCAGGTATGTACATATACCACTTCTGTTCCTTGTGCCTCTCAGAAGAGGGCACCAGATGTTCTGAAACCAGAGTTGCAGGAAGTTGTATGCCACCATGTAGATGCTAGAAATGAAACCCTGGTTCTCAGGAACAGTGAAAAGCACACATAACCTCTGTGACATCTCTTTAGGCCCCAAGATCCTGTTTCAATCGTGGTGAAAGGCACATGCAAGCCATGACACATACCCATCTGCTTTCATAGGCACAGAGATGAGGTGGGAGTGGAGAATTAGGTAAAACAACAACCCCACCAAAACAAGGCTCATAAGAAAAATCATTGCTGGGCATAGTGTCACATGCCTTCAATCCTGGCACCTGGGAGGCAAACGGACCTCTATTTTGCAGTTATACAGAAAAACCCTGTCTAGAAAAACAAACAAACAAACAAACAAACAAACAAAAAGAACTAATAAAAGCACACAGAGCATACACATAATGCATGAGCTCTATAAAGGACAATGAAACATGTCCCAAACAGATTTTCCTAATGCTGCTAGAATGGCTAGACTTAAAAGTAATCAATTTTTATCACTTAAATTTATTCAATATTTTAGAAACTTGGCTATCCTCTGGTAACTAAAACCTCAGAAATTAAAGAGGTATTGAGTGGGACTTAGTATATTTCTGGTTCATTATATATTTACCTGTATCTGCAACATTCCTCATAGTATGTTTAAAAGCCCAAATAATAGAATCCAAAACAAGCTTAAACTGTGCAGGTGGAATGGCTAGGAATGCTGGGAAACAGTGAGAATTGACAGCCTGGAGTAATAAGAAGAAGTTTGTTCTGTGTTCTGGATATTCTTCAAAATCCTAAAAGGAATGAGGACAAAATAACATTATTACAGGAGGCAAATAGCAAGTCTGTACTTGGACACACATTCAGAGTTACCTAAAGTCCTGTAAGACCTATTGTCCCCAAAGGAAAACCCACATGTTAAGGCGCCTTCTGATTGGTTTAATCAAGAGCTGAATGGCCATTAACTAGGCAGGAGAGAATGGGGAACTAGCAGGGAGAGAGAGGACTCTGGAAGAAGAAAGGCAGACATTAGGAAGACACTAAAGGAATTGGACATACGTACAGAAGAGTAACCCAGCCACATTACAGAATATAGATTAATAAGCTTTCAAATTAATAAGTTTCCATGAAACTATTTGCAGGTTGGTGGTCCCAACCAAAAAGTACTTCTACACCCACATTTTAGGATTCATACTTTAAAGGTTCAAGTATCAATCATGCTTACAAACCAGTTTGGTTGGTGAATGTCTATAATCAGAAGCTGGGGAAGGTATACGGCTCCAAGTCTGAGGCTAGTGTGTGCTTTTCAACAAAATACTGTTTTTCCAAATCCCCACCCAAGACCTTAGGTGTGTGTTTGTTATAATCCATGTAGAAGAACAAGTTTTTAAAACATCATTACCACCAAATTATATCCTGTTACACCTTGACATAGTCTGACAGCCCTTCAGTTTTAAATCCCCCCCCACTGAGCTTCACCACAGCTCTATACCCACCCTCTCCACTGTGGAGTCCTGACTACACTGACCAAGTGGGCTGAATTGAGATCTAGATCCTCCCATCTCTGCCTCTTAAACACTGGGTAATTAGTATGTGTCCATGACCAGTCTTAATCTCTCTCTTTTTTTTAAAGTCAAGATTTTGTTAGTAAGATGACAATTATTCCACATACTATAAACTCAATACTTAATTCTAGTTTTTCCTAAAAATTGTCATTTCTACATTTTAGAGTGGAGAATATACTACAACATCTTTCATTATATAATAAAACACAAACTACCTACCTTATTTATCATATTCAACGTGCACTCAAAAACTGCATCAAATATTTGAGGTATTTCAGCTGTTATATGTCCGCCTAATTTGTTGACAATAATGGCCATAGTACTAAGCACTTCTGGTTCTCTAGCAGCTGGGACGTTTCTCTGGTAATCAATGAGAACTGCATCCAACAAAGGAGGAACAAAGTTTTCAGCTACCTGTGGGGGGAATAAAAGGCCTTACTATTGTAAGCTCTGCTGAGATACCATGCTGAACATTTTAGCAACCAGTGAAGTTAACATTAACAACAGTGTAACTGACTTACTCAAATAGCTTAGATACAGGATAATTTAAATGTATTCTTGAATCTCATGGTGCTCATCCTGCCAGTTTCCTGGGGCTGTAATGACAGGTGTGTGCCAACACACCAGCTTTATAGAGCCAGTAAGACAGAGTGCTAAGCTCCTGCATGCAGTATACCAAGAAATCTGGTCTTGCAATATTTTGGTTCTAGCCAATTTAAGACTCTGATTTGCTGAATTATGTATGCGTGGTTCACTTCATTTTATGCTGGAAGTAATGACATCTCCCTACTTTGACCACCATCAAATCTCAAGGTCAACGATGGGGGTGGTTGAGACAGCTCAAGACCCTTAACTTGTCCATCTTTTGTCTTCCTACTTTAAAGCCACCAGCGCAGCCACACCCTTATGGACCATATGCCTGGATTTCCTTGTGATCCACATGACAGGAATTCCATTGACCCTTTGAGACCTAAGTTTTTTGTTTTGTTTTTGGAGACAGGGCTTCTGTCTAGCTCTGGTTGTTCAGGAACTCACTCTGTAGACCAGGCTGGCTTCAAACTCACAGAAATCGCCTGCATCTGCCTCCCAAGTGTTGGGATTAGGCGTGAGCAACCACCTGGCTAGTTATCTTTTGATTAAGCAAAAACACATGTAGACATGGTGAAATTGAGAAGGTGACCAAAAGAAAAAATAAACAAATCTTACCATCTGAGGATCATTGGAACGGCTCACCCAACCAGATATTAACTTTAAAGTTTCCCTTTTTACTGTCCGCATACTTCTAATCAATGGTTGCTTTGTAACCATTTCACCTAAAAAACAATCAATATAAGCTCATTTGACAATAATAGTTAGGTCTACTTCAGATATTATCATTCCACTGACCACTAAAAAAGCTGAACTCAAGGAGAATTTATGAGGGAAAAGGTCTAAAACTAATATGGGAGAGAGTTTTGAAATGAGAACAGCAAAGAAACCCAAGACTAAACATAGGGCTCTGGGTATTTGGCAACAGGGCCACTGTCAATACACCATACTTTTGGCAAGAATATTCTTATTTGGGCAAAGGGCAAACAGTGGTTGAGAAAGGGTCTTGGACTTTGACACCCCAGACACCCAGGCTAACTGAAAGCAGATCAGACAGTGAAAGCAGAATGATTGATACAGCACTCCAGCACCCAAGAAGCCAGAGTCACTTACCATTAGCTTGAATAGCTGCAGAGATATTTTCACTGAGGCACTTATATACATTGAGCATGTCTAAATAAATTCTCCCAAGCTGAATTACAAAGGGATGTCCAACAGCTTTGCAGGCTCTCACATTTGTTTTCAAAATGCTACCCAGCTGCTTGACTGTTTCTGGATCTTTCAGGATGTCCACATTCTGGAATTATGAAAATAAAACACAATCTCACTTATTGAAAATGTCTTACTTGGAACTGGTTGTAACTCAGTGTTAGAGTATGTTTTACAAACACGAAACTGTAGGTTTTAGTCCCTAGAACCTAACCCAAAACTAACACAATTACCTAAAACCTATACTCAAAAACAAAGCGAAACAATTTCACCAAAAGATCAAAACAGAAGATATTCTAAAGCCAGCCACAGTGTCACACATCTTTTAATTCCAGCACTTGGGAAGCAGAGAAAAGCAAGATCTCGAGCTCCAGAACAGGTAGGTCCCCACAAGTAAACTGTCTCAAACAGGCAAATGCTCCCACAAAGGAAGATTCTGTCTCTCATTTTTTTGTTTTGTCTTGTGACAGGGGCTTCTGGGTCTCAGCTGATCTCAAATTTGCTATGTTGCCAAAGATGACCTTGAACTCCCAATGCTGCCTCTAACTGCTAGGATTACACTTGAGCTTCTGTAATGTTTCAACTGTCCAAACTTACATGAAAACACTCTTGGAGTAAGGAAAAGGGCTTGCCATACCGAAACCTGAGGGTCTAAGCAAGTCTTAGCAAAATATGTCTGTTCTCCCAGGGCTCCTATAGGGAGACCAAATCCCCAGAGTCATAGGCTCACCACTGAGATAGGCAGCAGTGATGAAACCCTGTCTCCAATGAAGGGCCAACACCAGAGGCTGCCTTCTGCCTTCCATGTGTGCAGTGGGCATGCACATATACATGAACATGTATCATAATTTAAAATGGATTTATGGTATGCAGCATACATTTTTTAAAGTGCTGAGATTGATTACACTTTAAACCTCATCAGAACTCAAAAAATAAAACAAAAAAAAACTTACCTTGGTTGCCTGCTGAATTATACTGTCCCATACTTGATTAGGAAGTAGCATGTATTTTTCTATCAAATGCTCTTGAACTGTCTGGTCTGTCTGTGCACCAATCATATATCCCACAGCTTCATAAAATGTATGAACCTGTTTTAAAACGCAAACATTTTATTCATACTCTCGCACATCCAAATAATGGAAAACATATAAGCAAGTAACAAATATACTTAAATTGTACCGATTAATGCTTTTACCCCCATTTCAAAATTGTTCCTGTATTTTTAACTATGTGCATATGTGTGGGAATGAGGGAGCGGGTTATACATATGCAGGTAAGTGTAGGTGCCTGAGGTCATAAGATGAGGACGGATAACCGTGGACTGGAGTTACAGGCAGTAATTAGCATCGATTTGAGTGCTGGATCCAGCTATAATCCTCCGCAAAAGCAGAGCACGCTGAGCTGCTGACCCACCTCTCCATCCCTGGTGCAGACCGATTTTATAGACTACTGAGGACTGGTGTGGTGACTCAACACTTAGAGGGCCAGCTACTCTCCCAGAGACTCAGGTTCTAGTGCAAGAACCCATGTGGTGGCCCAACTGTCTGTAACCCCAGTCCCATAGTATCTGGTACTCAACCTTTCTGGCTTCTGCAGGAACCGGGGACACAGGTAGGTACATAGACACACATACATGTCAACAAAAACCCACACACATTAAATAATAAGCACAGAGGATTATATACCTGCTGAGGCTGAAGATCGCAAATGATAGTATTTATGTTGTTTAAAATCTCATCAATAAATGGCATTACTTCTCCAACTTGAACCTGAACAAAATGTCTGCGGCATTTCTGAGCTATTTTAATGAATGTGTCACAAGCCATGTCCTGGACTCCATCATGGGTCTCTAACAACATAAAAACATTTGTTTATTTTTTGTTTAATAACAGTGAAAAAAAAATTAAATACAATGAGTAAATGAGATTTACCATGCATGAATTCAAACAGCTTGTTTACTACTGTCTTCAAAAATTTCCAATGTGCTCTCAAAAACCTTGGGTATTGACCTACTATGTACATGATATTCGATGCAATAATAGCTTTATTATCTTTGCCTCTTTTCTGCTCACATAATCCTAAAAGATCCTGTAAAATAAGACAAACTTACTTGTGGTTAAATGTGTGAATAAAGCATACTTACAGCTCTATTTCATCCTTTTGGCTATATACCTTAATAACAGTGACAAGAAACCGCTTCTCATCTTCCTCATGCATCGCGCCACTGATGGAGCCTATCGCCCAACACAGTGTGTTCAAATTTTTCCATGACCATTCTGTACCATTCACTTGATTTTGAAGTTTCTTAGTCATTATTATTTCCGTATCTACATAATCCAGATGAGTAAGATAAACTACAAAAAAAGAAATCCAGATGTTTGACATCTAAAACTTTAATAATTTTTTTTTGCTAAGGAGTGACAGCATATTAATAAGTATACAGTTACTGAAAGACTCAGTTAAGTGGAGAACTCTGACCAAACAGAATTTTCACAAATAGGGCATAAAATTACAAAGAGTAAAATTATTATCATTCATTAACTCACCTAATGTTTCTCTCATATTCTTATACAA
Organism: Peromyscus maniculatus bairdii; assembly: GCF_049852395.1. Lineage (NCBI taxonomy): Eukaryota > Metazoa > Chordata > Mammalia > Rodentia > Cricetidae > Peromyscus > Peromyscus maniculatus. The sequence goes on along the minus strand of NC_134861.1, from coordinate 25,519,414 downwards.
ATTTATGGAATCGGTATCCTTCATGAACTCTCTTACAACTTCTCCCTGATCATTTTCTACAACCAGTACCTCCTCTGGTTTAGCCATGCGACTAACCATCAATAAACGGACCTACATATCAATAAACCAATAAAGAAACTGTTAAGACATTTGATATCCGCTCCAAATATAGAATCGGTGGAAGACATTTAAAAGCATACATTTTTGTTTGTTTGTTTGGAGACAAGATCTCTCTGTGTAGCCCTAGCTGTTCTAGAACTTGCTCTACAGGCCAGGCTGGCCTCAAACTCAGAGATTCATCTGCCTCTGCCTCCCCAGTGCTGGGGCATGCACCACCACCCAGCTAAAAGCATATACTTAATTAAGATGCCACATGAATCAAATTGATGATAAAATATCCAGTCATGGATGATGGCACATTCCTGTAGTCTCAGCACTCAGAACAGAGTGATTACTAGTTAGAGGGTAGGATTGGCTACCAAGCCAAAAACAAACTTTCAAACAAGGCATAGTCATACAGGCTTGTAATCCCAACACTTGGGAGGCTGATCCAGGAGGATCAAGGTCAAGGCCAGCCTTGACTACTTAAGACAGACCTACTTACCTGCCTGTCAAATGTTTTCAATTTTAAAAAGCTATGTGTAGTGATGACATATGCCTTTTTAATCCCAGTACCAGAAGCTAACAGATCTGAGCTCAAGGCTAGCCTGGTCCATATAGTGAGTTCCATATTAGCTAGGGATACATACTAAGGTCTTGTCTCCAAAAGAATGAACATTTCTAAAAAGCAAAACCTAACTCGAATGTTAACTCTGTAACATTGCATTTCAGAACCCTATTTGATCTGTTTTTGTTTTTTAGTAGTATCAATAAACAATCAACCTATGGCTTACAGATTTCATGTGTCTAACTGAATAGATTGGGATAACCAATGAAGGTACACTCTAATAAATTCAAATACAAGGCTGCTAGTTTAAGAACCATACTTCTAAAAACTGCAGCTGGAAAACTTCTTTTTTATGTTTTACTTCCACACCTATTAGCCATCAACATTACAGTAAACAGTGAGCACTCGCCAACGCTCCTCATTACCTTCGATAACACAGTCAAGTACAGCTGTCGCCGAGGAGGAATATCAAAATGCTGACTTCCAGATAACAATGGAGAAGCAGATGTAGAAAATGGACTCTCTCTGTAGAGCTCAGCTGCCAAATGATTCCAGTACTCAAGACAGATTTTAAAAATTTCAGTTTCTTCCACTTCAGATACCAACAACATATAATGAAGGGCCTACACATTAAGACCAACAGAATTAAAATATTACCACCAAATCTTCAAGTTGCTTCCTAGCACTTAAATCAGGATTAAAAATATTGTTTGAAATATGTCTGCATTTTCATTCAGAAAGTTCTGGAAGCAAGTGTTTCTTCAGACATGTCTTCTAATGTGTCCAATATACATAACTGAGTTATAATCAAGTCTGTCTAAACTGGCCATTAGGAGCATGCCCTACAGTTTTAGTCCCAGCCCTTGGGAAGGCAGGAGGATCAAGAATCACAAGGCATCCTCAGGTAATCATAGTTTAAGGTGAGTCAAAAACGTCCCCATCATAAATGGACCCTTTGGTAGCAGGTAATGGTAAAGCACACAACACCACTACTCTTGGTGGCAAAGACAAGATCCTCACAAGTCTGAATATCAGGAGCAGAACAAATATATGAGCTTATTTCAGTGTTTGATTTACTTTGGGTTGAATCATTGAATCATATACTGTCGGAGCATCCAAGATGGATTTCACAGCATTTAAATATACTGCACTGCACTCCAAAATCTCTGGACTGAGAGTGGTGAAGAGTTGAGTGCAAACCAGGATGAGAGGGCTTGGTCTCAAACAAAACATGGGAACACAATTTGCTGTGGAGATGATAAAAATGTTTGGAAACCAGACTACTGCTGGTTAAAGCATTCAGACACATATTCAAACAACAAAACTATTTCCTCGGCTGGTGTAGATACAACTCTGGTGTTGAACTTCTGGGAATCTTCACCCCTTAGCTTCCCAGGTACTGAGATTACTAGCATGAGCATGTTTCAAAACTAGACTCCTACAGGCTGTACCAATATAATATTTACATTGTGTGGATTCATATGCCCAGCACTGTCATTTCTGGCTTTTCTATCTGTTCTGGGATCTTAACAGTTTTCCAATTGTCAGGCATAGTAGTACAAGCTTTTAATCCTAGTTCTTGGTACGCAGAGGCAGGTGGATCTCTGCTTTCAAGGCCAGCCTGGTCAACCAGAACTGCAGGGTGACATCCAAAAAACAAAGCAGTAATCTGTTTTGCAAACTAAGTATGCTCATGCCTGTAATCTCAGCACCTGGAAAGCTAAGGAATGTAGACTCAACACAAGTTCAACACCAGATTGCCCTACAGAGTTCCACATCAACCTAGGAAATAGTATGAGACTGTCTCAAAAAACAAAAACAAAAAAAAAACAAAAACAAAACAAAAACCAAAAAAGCAGCTGGACATGCCTTTAATCCCAGCAAGAGGGAGGCAGAGGCAGCATGTGAGTTCAAGGACAGTCAGGGCTAAATAAAGGGACCCTGCCTTAAAACAAGCTAACAACAAAACAACACAAAAAAGCACAGGTGGAGAACAAACAAGACTTCCCAAAATCCACACAGTCAAGAGCTTTTCTTCCCTTTTCTCAAAATCCACACTGTCAAGAGCTTTGTTCCCTTTCCAGAGACATGCTAGGGACCAAACTTACCTCCATGAGTGCTTCCCTGAGATTCAGTCTTTTTTCTAAAAGTTGACCATGTTCCTTTAGAAAGGTGCAGAGAAAAAGACTGAGATTTTGAATAAAGTTCTGCTCATCATCTTTTCCATTGGAATACGCAAGTCGAATATTAGTATTTAAAGGAAGCATCTGGAAGTTGAAAACCATTATCAATCTACATGTTACACCACCAACAAAACAGTCTGCACTCCAAATGACAACCCCATTTGCTAACACCGACATACAAAGAACAGCTGTCTCCATCTTGTTTCTGGCCAATCTAGACTGATTTACTTTTTAGAAAAAGATACATATTAAGGTGACTGCCTGTTATATTCTTTGAACTTTTCTATCAGATTTTTCTCAAGACACAGGGAAAAAAAGTGCATACAAATGGCAAATAGTAATACAACATCATTTATTTAACTTCCTAGATAATTAAATTGGGGCTTGAAACCGTTCTTTTATACCTGTAGCAACAAATATTAGTCTAGAGAAGAGGTTGTCCAGTTTGGACAAGCAATGCTCAAGACGGAGGAGGGGAGGTTGGCCCCACTGTGTGGGATCAAGTTGTCACATCATCCTCTATTATCCCAGAACCCCTAAAACCTTCACATTTCAAGTAAGAAAACAAACAAACAACTTCTACCTAAGGTTGTAATATAATGTACACTTAACTGTTCTATACTTTAACTTAAATATAACCTTTTTATTGCTTACTTGGTATTTCTAATGCATTAAAATCACTGAATTTAATGAATGGAATGCAATCACTCAATTTTCAAGCATTGAGTGGTAGTTACCTGTTTTAGCTGCATCATTGTGAGTGTAAACAGAGTTTCAAACTGTTCCTCATACTGGCTTACACTCACACCAGCAATCTCAGTGAGGCACTTTAGAGACACATTGCGAAACATTGGAACATTCAGGAACTATTTTATTAAAAGAGAAAACAAAATTAAACTCTAGAAATATTTTACTTTAAAAATGACAAAGGAGGGTGGGGGCTGGAGTCAGCTGTGGTTACAAGCTTTTGGTGCTCTTGCAGAGGACCCAGGTTCTACTCCTAACACCACCCACTGGCAGCTAGTAGCTAGTCCAAGGGAATTCAACACCCTCTTTTGATGTCTATCTATGCCTTCTGGCATCCTAGAGAACCAGACACTCATGTGATACACAGCAAATTTAAAAATAAAGGAGCCTTACAATCATAAACTCAAGAATACTGTCTAAAAATAGTGGGTAACAGATTTTTATTTTTGCATACATTTTGAAGAAACACCAACCCTATACTCAAATACTGGAATGTTTGAGGAGCACATATGCTTGCTTTCTTTTGAGACTGGTATCTCATGAGGCCCAGATGGAGATCCTAACTGCTATAAAGCTGAGGAAGACCTTAAACTTCTGACCTCTCTGCCTGCACCACAGGGATGTACTACAGGGAAGCTGGGGATGAAACCTAATGCTTTGTGAGCTACACCCCCAGTACATAATAAAAACAACAACAACAACAACAACAACAATAGCAACAAACCCCACCAAACTTGTGGTAACTTTCCCAAGATCATTACTATTTAAGTTTGATTGGATGGAGAACTCATCTTAATAAATAAACAAACAAACAAAAAAAAAGCACCAAAACAAACCCTACTCAGAATAGACAATGGCCAAAATAGGATCAAGATCAACTTATACATCAGCTATACTGAATTTGAGATGAACATAAATCCTTGCCACTATTCACAATCTCCAAAATAAGATCTTTAGGAGATAATTAACAGGACTAAGATTAACATATTACAGAGAAATTTAGTTTTATATTCTGTATACCCTTGGTGGCTGATTAGGGAAATATTCAAGGCTGATCTACAAAGTTCATTTGTTACAACAATTTGTCTTTACTAAGGTTCTCTGTCTTTACTAAGGTTCAATAAACACCCGGTAACATTCATCAAGATAACACAGTGCGATGCACTGGTAACTGCAGTGGAATAATCCTGTACAATTGTGTGAATATATGTCGCTATAATTGGATTAATAAACAAGCTAACTGTCCAATAGCTGAACAGGATAAAGTTAGGCCAAATTGAGAACGCTGGGGAGGAGAAGGGTGGAGTCCAGAGATGCCAGCCAGCTGCCGTGGAAGCAAGATGCATAGAAAAGGAGGTAACAAGCCCTGAGTGACATGGCAAGGTAGAGATGAGAAATATGGGTTAGTTTATGTGTAAAAGCTAGGTAGTAGCAAGCCTGAGATAGATATCTGCTGAGCATTTATAATTTATATGGGAAGTGGCTGCCAGTTATTTGGGAACAGACAGTGGGACAGAAAAATTCCAACTACAGGTTAACTGTCAATGAATAACAATAAGAAGTGCATGATATTCTAATTTTTTAGGTAAAATAGATTTTCATGGCGTCAGTATTCAAGCATTTGCCATTACACCTGATGATCTGAGTCTGACCCTGGGGACAGCCAATTACATACAAAAATACATATAAAATAAAATTTCCAATTCATAGGAATATCACCTGAATTACTTCACTGTGACTCAAGTGAAAGAAAACAATATACTAATTATGCCGAAATCCAGCACTCATTTGTTCTTGACAGCACCAGTGATCCAATCTTGGGACATTCTAGGCAAGCTTCCCCACCCCCATGAATTATAATCTCCAGCCTTCACTTTAAGTTGTTTTTGCTCTTAAAGGAAAAAAAAAAAAAAAAAAAAAAAAAAAATTTATTTATTATGTACAGTGTTCTGTATGCAATGTGTGCCTGCACACCAGAAGAGGGCACCGGATCTCATTACAGACAGTTGTGAGCCACCATGTGGGTGCTGGGAATTGAACATGGGTTCTCTGGAAGACCAAGCAGTGCTCTTAACCTCTGAGCCATCTCTCTAGCCCATTTTGCCTTTTTTTTTTTTTTTTTTTTTTGAGACCGGGCTAAGTGTTCTCAGATTATGTGCTGGGATTTGCAACCCTATGTGGCATGTGCCTTTAATCTCAGCACTCCAGAGGTGGAGGCAGGAGGACCTCTGTGAGTTCATGAAGTCAGGCTTCTAGGAATCAAGTTCCAGGACAGCCAAGGCTGTCTCAGAAGTATCCCTGACCCCTAAAAATCAGGAGGAAAAAGGAGAGCGCTTCCACACAGGCCTTAAACTATAATCATGTCTGATTCTTAAACAACTGACCTAGCTAGTTGTAGGTTTCTTAGGACAGACCTTTCTAGGTAAGTAATTCAGGCCATCCTCAAACTTGAAATCCTTGAGCCCCCAACATTCAGTCCCCTCAAGCCTTACGGTGGAGGGAGCCAACTCTCAACCAAGTTGTCCTCTGACCTCCAGAGATATCCATGTCCACACACATTCACGTAAAATTTGGAATTACATATACCACTATGCCTGAGTTTAAAGAAAAAAAAAAGATTTAAAGATTCATATCAAATGATTAATATTCATGTAAAAATCTTGAGAGCAGTTCCTTCATTTTAAAAACAAAGATAGCCATTAGAGTGTCAGCAAAGAAAAACTATTTGTGCCTATTCAGAGACAAAACTGAAGCGTACTGGCTTTACCTTGTAAATTAATGTGCTGATTAACTTGGTCTCAAATATGTATCCCAGTGGAATCCAGTTCAGAAATCTCAGCAGTGTTTCTAAGGTTGCATGTACAAGAGGAGCATTTTGGGAATTTTCCTGCCAATGCAAGCATCATATCATAAATATACTTGACACGAAAACTTATTTCAAAAAGAAGAAACCAAACCACTTACCATCACAAACTGGCAGAGCTGAAATATCTGTGAGAACTCATTGCACATGCTAAGGGAGGAAGAAAAAAAAAGTTAGGAAAGAGGGAAAATGCAAATCCTGATTTCAGGCAGACCGACAGAGTGATAGGGAGGACACTTGACAGCTCCTTGTGCATACAACCCCCCCAAGTAATTTAAGACACTGCTGATCACACTGAAGTTAAAAAACTTTTACTTAGAGCTCCACATAGCATGAGATAATTTAAAACATAATTACTTGCCTGTCTTTTAAATGCTTTGCTTTCACTTGGGTTATCTGTCCACTAGAGAAATCAAATACTTCTTCACTCAAGAGTTTAAGAATCACCATATTATTCTGACACAGACTCTCACTGGTCCTACTTGCTCCAACAATGTCGCTGATGAAAGTTGGCCAGTGCTTCGGCCACTCTTGCTTAAGTATCTAAAATTAAAGAAGAAATGTCCATTTCACTTCATTTGATGAAGACACAACAACTTCACAGTCAGAATAATTATTACTCACTTTACCCCTTTTATTAAGGGGGAACTGTGACATTCTCTATGCCACACATAAATGCAAAGCACAGTGCTTTCAATACTCACAGACCCCGCTCAGTTACCCTGATGGTTACATATGGCTCTAGTGTGTGTGGATATTAATATTTGCCAGGTAGATATGTATAACCTACCCCAGAACGTCTGAGATCTGATTAAATGATAAAGCGTGAGTTAAGAAGACAGAGTCAGGGGCTAGTGAGAATGCTCAGTCCCTCTACTCCAAAACCAACAGGAGACATTTTCTGTTGGATATAATCTAGTCCTTACGTTATTTTATATTTGCTAAGTTGAATTGGGACTCTTAAAAGCTGATGCCACCAGGTTCTTGAATTATAGCAGGGTGTGGACATTTTACAAGCTTCAAGTAGATCTATGGCACAAATAGGGAAAGAATCTACTAAATTCTTCACTTTTTTTTGAAGTTTGGATAGTATCACAGCCAAGAACATATAAACATTCTACAAAAGGGTGACCTGTTAGGGGTCAGTAAAGAAAACAGGTCAATATAAACATTCTAAACTTAAGACTATGTAAGTGGTTAGGAAAGACTGTATGGAGACTAACTAGGAGGCCAAATTCAGTGTAAGGATATAAAAAGTGAGACTGGACCAGCCACATGTAAGGAAAATGCACAGTATCAGCCAAATAAAGTCCAGTGGTCACATTGAAAATTACAAACTCCAGTATGCACTGAAGCCATATAACCGCAAGTCTTTGTTGATTCTTACCACCACAGGTTCATTACAGCAAATGCTAAGTAAAGAGCTGATCTCAGGTCAGGTGTGGTGGTGCACACCTTTAATCCTAGCACTCGGGAGGCAGAGGCAGGTGGATCTCTGTGAGTTCGAGGCTAGCCTGGACTACAGAGGGAGTTCCAGGACAGGCTCCAAAGCTACATAGAGAACCTTTATCTCGGGAGTGGGGTGGGGGTTGGGGAGGAAGACACCCTTTACTTGCATGCATGTATCCACTGGAAAACACACATCTACACATAAAAAATACAAATTTTTTTATAAAGGTATCTATGGCATAGAGGAATTTTGAACAATAGACCCAAATTTTAAATGTAATAGTCATTTATTTTTTTTTATGAGGAAGATGGTTAATATAAAGCTTACCTGAACAAGAATCATATTTAACTTCCCAATATACACCTTTTCTTTCTAGGGAAGGAGGAAAAGGGTCAGATTAAACAAGTACCTAAAGAATATAGCATAAACATAACATGCATGTTTTCATGACTAAGTACACTAACATTTAAATGTTTGCTTTCTTGAACACATGCACTGGGGACCATCGAGGTGGCTCAGCATGAAAAGCCAACTGCCACCTAGCCTGACAACCTGAGTTCCAATTCTCTGGACCTACACGGTGTAAGGAGAACCAACTCCCAAAAGTTGCCCTCTAACCTCAAATAAGCCCCGGGTGTAACACACTGCACGTACCACAGATAAATGTAATAAACAACCCAGTCTCTGGTGCTTCTGAGACTGCGGTTTACACTGTAAACCTGAGTTCCATCTCCAGACCCACAGGGTGGCGGGCAGAGGAGGAGAGCACTGACTCTCCCCGCTGTCCTCTGAACACCACACCCACGCTGTGGTGCTTAGGCACACAAAGAAAATAAAATTTAAAAACTACTCATTTTCAAAGAATTATCTTACCTCTACACAAGTTGGGTCAGAGGATGTCTTGATAATGAGGCCAACAACGTATTTTTTTATTCCTATTAAAAAAATTATACATCGTGTGTTAAAAACTAAAACTTCTTTCTAAGATAGGCATGGTGGTTTATGCCTGTAACCCCAGCACTGAGTGCTAAGGCAAAGAAACTGTTGTATACCCTGGACTAGAATGTGACTTTTTGTTTGTTTGTTTTGAGACAGGGTTTCCCTGTGAAGGTCTAGCTGTCTGGGAAATCAGATTTGCCTGGCTCTGCCTCCCAATTGCTAAGATTAAAGGTGTGTGCCACCACGACCTGGCCAAAATGTGACTCAAGAAACAAAATCACACTTTTGCCCCATGTTAATGAGTTTCAAACTCCAAACCCTTCACCAGTGTTGGCAATTGCACAGCCCGTCAATTAGGACTTGGGATGCAGTTCAGTTGTAGCATACTTGCCTAACACACAAAACTCCCTGGGTGTGATGGTAAACACTTCAAAAGTTAGTGGATATGCTTTTCATACTTTTGAACCTTTTAAGCTTTGAAAAATCAGGACCAAGTCAAGCAGTGGTGGCACACACCTTTAATCCCAGCACTCTTGGGAGGCAGAGGCAAGCGGATCTCTGAGTTTGAGGCCAGCCTGGTCTACAATAGAGTTCCAGAAGAAGAGCCAAGCCAAGGATACACAGAAATACCCTGTCTTGGGGGGGGGGGAGGGGGACGACGACGACAGGCTAACTATAAACTATCCACCTTCCTCCTAAATCTTTTTTTATTCTTATAAGGTAAGATTATAGGCATGAAATACTACTGGGCCCATCTAACAGCACATTAATTTTATAGGAAAAGTATACCAAGTGATATGCATTCTTGTTTAAATACACGCACCTTCTCTGGTCTAACAGCTGACCTCTATGATGATATCAGCACTGGGGAGACTAAAGCAGGACAATCTGCGCAAGTTCTAGCCAGCCTGGCTAAAATACTGAGGCCAACTTGGGCAATAGAGCAAAACACTATACAAACATTGAACTATACATATTTGGACTTCTGATCCTGCCCACAAAGTTCTGGAACTACACAGGAGTGAATGCATGCCTAAAGCATACATTTTTGATCTTTACACTTTATTTTGTTATGCATGTGTGTCTGTAATTGTATATTACCTGTGTGTGAGCACCCAGTGTAAAATGGGTGCTGGGACCCATGTGAGGACCTCTGCAAGTACAGCAAGCTCTTGCAATTGCTAGGCCATCTCCAATCCAGGATTTTTTTCTTTGCAATTGTTATATTTCTTGTGAAGAAAGTATGTATCACTTAAAACTGTAGGCACATTTTCTTCAAAGGATTACTTACTGTTTTTAGAATTTATTGTTTTTTTTTTTTTTGGGGGGGTCTTAAAGTAATCATTTGACCTCTGCCTAAAGAGTGAATGACAGTGTCTCTTGTAGCCTACACTAAAATTCCTCATCCTTCTGTTTCTACCTCCAAAGCTACCTTTGAGAGCCTCTAACTAGCCTGCAACACTGTGTACTGAGCTGGTCTTGAATTTTATGATCTTTCCACATCTGTTTCCAAGTGCTGGATAATAGTCACTCTTACTTCCTTTTACCCTGACTCTAGCCTGAGACTGGGTTTAGACAGGGTTTATGTTCAGGCTGGCCTCCACTGGCTGTGAAAGAATGGCCGTGTGCTATGGAGCAGACGTGATTAAACTGGGCGTGGTAAAGCACACCTTTAGTCCTGTCCTCCTGAGACAAGGAGTGAGTTAAGGTCAGCCTGGTCTACACAGCTGCAGAATACCCAGGACTACATAAAGACCCCGTGGTGGTGGCAGGGAATTAAAAACAAAAGTTTTCATTTAAAAATAAGATGCTCTTGCTTTTCCTTTTTTTCCTGAGACCGAGTCTCAGTTTGTAGTCTTGGCTGTCCTGGAGCAGCTTGGATGAGGTGGGCATCACACCCAGCTAAAACTCGTTTAATAACAGAAAAAGAAGCAACGTGAACACAAATAGATCTAGTTTTATGGGGTCTTTTGTTGTTGTCTTAACCTTCACTTGTATGTCTATAAAACCAACCAAACAAAAAGATACAGGCCACCGACTGCTGCTGGGGGAGGAGTCATGCATTGTCTTGAGCCCATGAGGCTCTAATGACAGTTCCATCCATGTTCACTGGACAGTCCTGGTTTAACTCCGTGAATCGCAACAAAATGGGGTCAACGTGGAAAAGGGGGTGGAGGGAGACAGAGCAAAAGGACTTCCCTGGGCTCTAGGGTCTCAAAACAGCAACAGTAAACAAAACCCTAAACTAAAAGTAAAATGTCAAGGGTTACAACACACATACACACACACACACACACACACACACACACACACAACCCTAAACTAAAAGTAAAATGTCAAGGGTTACCACACACACACACACACACACACACACACACACACACACACACACACACACAACCCAAAGCATTCAGAAACCAGTAAGGCACCTAATATAAAAAATGAATTAAGTCTTATAACTCCATTAACCTGAAAAATACTAATTCAGCCATTACTAGCAAATCACTAATTTAATAACCATTGATACATAAAACCACAAAACACACAGAAAACATAGCAATGCAAAAAATTTACAACACAATTCAAGTTTTGCTTCATATTTTGCATTACCTCTTTTTCATCATTAAGATGGCCTTTTAGAGGGCTGGAGAGATGAAGGAGCAGTTAGGAGTGGTTGCCCTTCTTGCAGAGGACCCAAGTTAGGTTCCTAGCACCACAATCAGGCACCTCATAGCTCTTTTCTGGCCTGTGAGGGTTTATGTGCTTGCCTGAGTGTGTGTGTGTGTGTGTGTCCGCAGTACCCTCAGAGGCCAGAGGACAACACTGGATCCCCCGGAACTGAAGCTAAAGGCCTGAGTCACCTAGTGTGTACTAGAAACCAAATAGGTTCTTGGCAGGAGCAGAAAGTGTTCAAAATTGTTGAACCAGCTCTCCAGTCCTATATTATCTTTTCAATAATTAATACAAGGTCTTACTTTGTAGCCCTGGTTAGCCTGGAACCCACTATGTAGACCAGGCTGGTGTCTAAATGAGATCCACCTGCTCTGCCTCCCCACTGCTGGGATTGAAGGTGTGAACTACCATACTTGGTGTGTTCATATTATATTCACTGTTAAGTTTCTGGTAATTTTACCATTAATTTCATTTTGTAAATTCCTTACATGTTAAGAATATTACTCCTGCCCCTACAATAAAGTTTGTGTATATAAACTTTTAAAAAGTGCCAAACAGGAAAATGAATTACTATTTAAAAATACTAAGAAATATTTCTTTTAAAACTTAAACTTCAGCCAAGTATGATTATTCACACCTGCCAACCTGGCTACACAGTGAGTTCTTGGTCATTCTCAATCAAACATTAAGGCTAAGACTGTAGTTCAGGTGGTAGATAGATAGCTTGTCTACTATGTTTAAAGTCCTAGGTTTGCTCAGCACTCACGGAACTATGGTAGCTCAAGCCTATATTCCCAGCCCTCAGCTGGAGGCAAGAGACCTACAAGTTCAGTGCCACCCTTACTTACAAAACAACCTGAACTATACAGGACACCATCTAAATAAAAAATAAAGGACAACAAAAAATTGTATTCAAAAAGGAACATGGCTGGAAAGATGCCTCAAGGGTTAAGAACAGTCAGTACTTTTCCCAGGACCTGTGCTCAGGTCCCACCACCAACTCAGCGAGTTTCATAACCACTTGTAACTCTAGCACCAAAACACCTGTCACTTTCTTCTGGCCTCCATAGATGGAAGGGCACAGAACAGCTGGGACAGATGGTCAGGTGCACACACACACACACACATCTTAAAAGAAAAAAAAAGCCTTTACTGCTCTTCCAGAGTACCCCGGTTTGGTTCCCAGCACACAAGTTCACAGCTGATCTGGTAGTTCATCACCACCCATAACTACAGTTCCAGAGGATTCAACAGCCTCTTCTGTCTGCCCCAGGCATCAGGCACACGTGGTACATATGCATGGAAAACATCCATATGCAGAAAATAAAGCAATTCACATTCAGAGGCTGGGGCAGGGTTAACAAGTGCCCTGCCACTAGCCTATAGACCAAACCTCAATTTTCTAATTAGTATCAAACAACTGTCTTTTTGTTAAAACTATTATTTACTTGTTTTGTGTATGTAGGTGTGTGTGTGTACATAGGTGTGGAAATGAATCTCATACAGCCTAGTACTTAGAACTCCCAATCCTCCTGCCTCCACCACCTTATGAGTGCTGGGGTCACAGGTGGAAACCCCCATACCTTAGTCCTCAGATTCCTTACAACTACAACCTTTCCTGATACAATAAGAAATATTTAAGATTAATTTTAGCCATCACTACACTTTTCTCATTTTAGAGTTAGAAACTGACCTGGCTCATAAAGCAACCTCAGAAATACATAGGTAAAAAACCTTGATTCGATGTTTTCCTCCCTTAGTCCAATCAAGCTGCTATATACATAAACAATATTGCTGGTTAGTGTGTCATGATCTTAAAACACACTCAAATTTTATTTACCTCCAGCCATGCCCCAAAGTAGCTCAAGTGATATTAATTTGGTATGCATGTGAAGCTGAGGATGACCCAGAGACACCCCCCCCAAGTGCTAGGCAAGCACTGTACCCCAGATCTTCATTCTCAGCCTGGCATGTATGTCCATTCTTTTCCTTTCTTGACAGTCTCTCTACATAGCCCTGGCTGTCCTAGAACTACTCTGTAGACCAGGTTGAACTCAAATTCACAGAAACTCCACCTGCCTCTGCCTCCTGAGTGCTGGAAGCAAAGGGATGCACCACCCCGCCGAACTGTGTGCATACTCTTACTCTGAACAAGGTTTGCTCAAAGTGATGGTTGCCTCTTTCCTCTAAAAGACTGCCTACTCTTGCTTCCCTACACAAATAACCCTGCCACGCAACTTTAATAAACTCAACTATAGTAAGAATATCAGGACCCAAAATTGAATTATTTACCCTTAAGATATTTTCCTACCTTCACACTGGTTCCTTGGAAGAATCTTCCACCTTGTTTTTATCACATTTTCCAAAATCTGTAGTCCATAATACTGAAAATTGGAGAATAGAATTATGTGAGTATCTTGTCATAGGACTAGGACCTTTCAGGATTCACAAATGGACAGACACACATTTATAGCTAACATTTCAAAAACATTACACTATCAAGTTTAATTACATATATTAAACAAGGATCTATTTGCCCATAAGCTGACACGTCATGCATTTTCCTCATTTTACTGTTCACTACTCTATGTAACGTCCTGCTGTTTACACATGCTCACACCAGGAGGAAGAACCAAATAAAAAGCCCTTTAGCAGCCAAATGGGCTTATCTGTAGAAGGAAAAATAACAGCCAGATAGGAATTCACAGCGTAAGACTGCTCATAGGCTCGCATACATTATTAACACAACCAGGCTCCAAAATTTAGTAGCTTGGATGCTGTCAAGCGTCCTATCCTCCTCTAGGAGCTACAAGCTTGCAGCCAAACAGCAAGTGTTGCCACAGATACTTTCTACACAAGTGTAAGCGTCTCTGGTGTGTTACTTAAGGAGCAGCAAGACAAACCCACAGGTTCATTGTCAATTCTAGACCCACCCTTATGCAGTTTCTATTTCTACTAATTTAAAGATAAACTTTTGTGCACAGTCAAAATAAAATACAAATGCATGTTGCAATCTGTGTCTACCTTTCAGGTATCCCTTTATAAACATGGAAGCTGTAACTGCATATGTGATAAAGTTAAATAACAGACACCACTTTGAATCCATTTTTTCCCTTCTGCTGTGTATGCATTCTACAGTTAACATGTAAGAATTTATCATGCTCCAGGATTTACTACCTCAATTATTATTGGTCATTATTATTATGACCAATTAGTGTAGATAGGCAGGAGGAAGAAAAGGAACCAAAATGTTTTTGTTTCACCTCAAGAATTAGGAATTCTAATAACCGGCTGTAATACCTGAAAGGTAAACTCATTCACATAGCCTCAGATTGCAAGTTTTGGCTGAGAATAAGAGTTCATCTTTAAAATTGTTAGTCATTTACACAATAAAATAGGAGCATTAGTATTTCAACCAAAGGGATCATATAAATGCTCATTTTAGCCAAAGCACAATATAGACTGTCCCAAACTACATTGTGCTCAAATACTTTTTGCTGTTTTCTTTCATTTTAATATTTTATACACCTTACAAAAATAATTTCTTTGCAATCTCTACTTAAACTCTACATTTGCAGAACATTCCTTAAAGTCCTCTAAAATAAGAACAAGGCCATAACAAATTCTTTTATTAAGGAATTAGATGTCACTACAATATTTCCCAATCAGCAGTAATAAACCTTCCTACCCTGGTCAGTAGCTCTACAGAACTAGTGCTCAGAGGCATACAAAGACAACAGTTCCTCTAAGTTAGCATAAAACCTACTACAAGTCATACTACCTGAAGATCCCAAAGAAAAAGAAAAAATAATCAAAACAGAAGACCACATTGTGTTACAGAATATGCCCTCCCTCTTGTTAATAACCAATTAAAAAGACCCGTGAAGCACCAAAAAACTAAACACCATAAATGCGTGAGACTAAAAAGATCTTTTAAGATACCTGACCTAATTTTTGTTTCTCAATTAAAAATACCCCCTTCCATTACTATCTATAACATTCATTAATTTACTCATCCTTTACTGACTAATACTCATTATGTAGTACTGACTCACTAACTCCAGCCCTTTCTACAATTACAAAGTAGGATCAGCTTGCTGAACACACATTCCTACTTGAAAACTTTCTAACAAAGCGGCTGAGGAAGGGAGCCCAGTACAAGCATCCCACACCCGTGGTCAAAGGTGTATGCACGGTGTGTCCGTCCCTGCAATCTAACTTCTAACCTCTCCTCATCAAAAACAACTCTGGATGTGAAACTTGGAAAAGAGAAAGAATTCTTGTTCCTTTTGGAAAACTATTTTGTTCATAAATATGAAGTGATAGCCAGTCTTTAAAAACAAGCCAACAAACAGACAACTAAACACCTACTTCTACTTTAAACCTCAGAACTTGAGTTATCCACTGCTGAGCTATGAAGATGAGGGACAGGTAACAGCAAAGACTACATGAAAAAACAAACGCATGAAATGATCCCTATGGCAGAAATTTCTGAGCCCTTAGAAATACTTATTTTATGCATCGAGTCCCCCTTCCCCTCCCACCACCCCTGAAACAAAAACAATCGATGAACAGAATTCAGTTAAAGGGAATCAAAAGGGTAGACCTTGTGGAGGCCTGCCGTCAAAGCCTAGCTGTGTAGTTGCACAGGAAGACACCCCTTTTCTTCCTATTACAAGCAATCAACATAATGGAACATTATGATTAATATCAGGTAGTGTTAACATCTTTAAAGAAAAAAAAATGATTGCATAAAAGCCAAATGTCATAGTGCATAAATTTAGCACCAAATCATTTGTAATTTATGTAAATTGAAGAATTCTTTACCTGTTGCTTTCTTTCTGTTCCTCTAATCATCTCATTTTTCACAAGACAAATTTGAGTTTTTAAAAATACTGTTGATAAATCAACTTAAACATTAGTAATGTCTGTCAGTATAAAAAGCAAAATTTACCAGGCAAGCAAACAGGCAAACACTGTTATGTTACTTAAGGTTAGCACTTTGAGGAAGTTCTGGGCTGTATTTTTGCCTTAAAATTTACCAAGATGTCAAAACTAATTAATATTTTTAAACTGTTAACTAACACATTCTGATTTCATAAACAGATGTGCACATGGCTATTTTCTGTTTTAATACAATGTATATTAAGTAGAGACCTTTTGTGTATTAAACAGAATGCCACGGTTAAGTTTATTACTTTAAGGCGTTTAAAGAGAAGCGTGAATCATCAAGCATTCAACAGTCAAAACACATTTTGATCAACCCTTCTGTTCAAACTCAAGGAAAAAAAAAAAGCCCCGAGTTATAACATTTTCAATTGCAAATAAGAACTAAGTGCTGTCTCAATGAAAACACTGGTACCATGGAGTAGGGTGTTAAGCTGTCCACACTACTGGGTGTTGATGGTGCCTAGCCTGTATTATACTGATTATTTGCCCAAAATAATTTAAGTCTCATCTCTGAGTAACTTAAAACTTATGCTAAGACCTATATACATGTTATAAAAGGAGAAAACTCCCGCCCCCCAAAAGGAAAAAAAAAAAAAAAAAGAAAAAGAAAACACACAAAAACCACCTTGCATACTAGTCCCAATTACAAAAACTTCATTCATAATTCTTAGGACTATTTGCAAGAATTAATTCTAAGCTCTAGAGTAATTGTGAAATAAGTTAACAATACAAAGTGGTTTGGTAACAAATGCTAATACTAAAATGAGATACCTTCCTCAAAGTTTATGACTGGAAGAAAAGAAGAATGGATTTTAAAAACCACCACTTGCTTACTTTCGTGTTCATGTTCTGCGAAAACTCCAATATCGTGTCGACGCGTGTCCAAGCATCAGGATGTTCCTTTAAATGTGTCAATACTTCTTGAGCCATTCTTTGCTAAAATAGTACACAAAAAGAATTAAGCTAAGGTGTTCTTTAGAATTCACTGAAATGTAAAGTACGGAGAAAGGCACAGTGATACTTTTACCTTCTGGAAACATCTGAGAGATGGATGAACTGCCAGAAGCAGAAACTCGTCAGGCTTTGGGGTACAAGCTGTAATCCCAAGTACTCAGGAAGGTAGGGTAGGGCAAGATTCCCTAGTTCTCTAGCTACCCGGAAGCTCAAACCACTCTTGATTAGTAAGACCGTACCCTGGAGAGTGCTTGTGAACTGAAGGGATTGCCACCAAGCCTGATGGCATATATTCCACCCCAAAACCCATATGGTATAGAGACTCAGGCTCTCCAAGGCTGTCCTCTGACCTTTAACTCACATAGACACAGACAGACTTTCCTTTCTTAAATCATGGTGCATTTCTGTGAGCCTAACCTTACGAAAACTGAGATACATGGCTGCTGAGGTCAGAGGCAGCCAAGCTACAGAGACCTTTTAAGACAAGGAGGGAGAGGAAGGTTTTTAGAAAGGAGAGGGAAAAAGAAAGGGAAGGATTTTATTTCTTTGAAAATACATCAGGCTGGAGAGATGGCTCAGAGGTTAAGAGCACTAGCTGCTCTTCCAGAGGTCCTGAGTTCAATTCCCAGCAACCACATAGTGGCTCACAACCATCTGTAATGAGATCTGGTGCTCTCTTGTTCTGCATATACATAATAAATAAATTAAAAAAAAAAAAAAAAGCAAATGCATCAGCCTTTCCCACAAATCTGGTTTATTAAACTTGCATTCAATCAAGGAGGGGTTTGGTAAAAACTCAGTGGCAAAACACAAGCTTAGAACCCCAGTTCAATGTCTAGCATCAAGAGAGAAGGCAGGCAGGAGTGGAAAGAGGATCTGAGTTCTGAATACAGGTTGGTCTACATGGGGAGTTCCAGGCCAGTGAGGGCTACACGAGTTTCAAATAGAATATATACTTAGCCAAGTGTTTTGGCACACACCTTTAACAACACCAGCATCAAGAACTGGACCTAAGAGATCAAGGCCAGCAAGTTCCAGGACAACCAAAGCTACCCAGTCTTAAACTTGAAATAAAAGAATACGGGAGGGTGTAGTGCCACAACCTTTTTTGGGGGGGCGGGGGAGGGGGGTTGGAGACAGGGTTTCTCTGTGTAGTTTTGGTGACTGTCCTGAATCTCCCTTTTAGACCAGGCTGGCCTTAAACTCACTGAGATCCGCCTGGCTCTGCCTCAGTGCTGGGATTAAAGGTGTGCACCAACATCGCCTAGCTTGGTGCCACAAGCTTTTACTCCTAGACTCAGGAGGCAGAGGCAAGAAGATCTGAGTTTGATGCCAGCCTGCTCAATTCTTGAGTTCCAGGACAGCCAGAGCTACAGAGAACACGTAATTTCTTCTGCAATTTGTCTTTTGCATTTCATATGGTTTTAAAGATCTAGCCATGTTAACATTACTATGTCTAGCTTCTTTGGTTTAACTATAACATTTTCATAACACATTTCACCAAAGGTTTTAGTCTACTGACATTTTTTAACAGCTTAATCTTTTCACACTTTTTTGACTTTGTTATTTTGTAGCTAAACTGGATCCTTCCCTCATTTCTACAAATTTCTAAGCATGAGCCAGGCATGGTGGTACACACCTGTGAGCCTAGCATTCAAAAGGCAAATAAATGAAGTAAAAATAAATCTAAAACAACAAAGGCTAAAGCAGAAAGACTGCCAGCCTGGACTTCAAGAAAGGGGGGGGCCCCCCCGCAAGCTTATTTTGAAGCAAGCAAATATAATATTCATTATGATCTTACTAATCAATATTACTTTTGGAACCAGGCAAAATGCACGAGTTCCCATTAACTGCACTACTGTACCATAAGTATCTTCACTTTGCCCTATTTCTCATTCTACTTATATTTCTATTATCTTAAAATCTCAAAAAGTTTTAAGCAATAGAAGAGTTGGATCAAAATAATTAACAGGACACAATACTAAAAAACACATCCACTCTTCACTTAACATCCCCCCCCCCGTTAATTGCTAAAAATAGAAATATCTAATATTATAGTTTTGTTAAAAGACTTTAAAAAAAGTGTGTGTGGGGGCTGGGGGGGGGTTGCATTTAGTGCAGTGCCAGTGAATACACCAAAAAACAGGCATGGGAGTCCCTCAGGGCTTGGAGTCACAGGTGTCTGTGATCTGCTGCAGTGGATGCTCAGAACCACTCAGGTCCTCTGGAAGAGCAGCACACGTTGTTGCCTGCTGGGCCATCTCTTCACCCTCCAGCCATTATAGTTTTAGTACCTTACTATACTCCCCATATAGGCAAAAGCTCTGTCCACAAATTATTTCATGCTTCAAAAAAATCTTAGGTTCTGACCATTTATTTTGAAATGTATTTAGCATTGGTGGGATAGTGGCATTCACTTTTAATGCCAGCATTCACAAGCAGAGACATGCTGATTTGAGTTTATGGTCTACACAGCAAGTTGTAGGCCAGTAAGAGCTACACAGTGAGACTCTGTCAGAGAAAAACAGACAAGTATAACGTTCCAGTCCTGTCCCTACTGACCTACTTCTGCCAGCAAGGACCCCTATCCCAAAGTACATATATTTTACCCAACATCATAACCACCTGTTATAAGAACGGCAACAAAAACAAATGATGAAATCAAATACACTTTTCCTTGAGAATACATACCAATACACTCCAAAATATACCTTTCCTTTTCCATTTCTGTAACATTGGGGTTTGATCCCAAAGTCCCATGCCACTGAATTAATATTTCTACATTTTTCTAAACTTTGAGACATCGTCTTGCTTAGTTACACAGACATCCTCACCTGTGATCATTCTGCTTTAGCATTCAGAGCTGAGATTATAGTCTATACACTGTATCAAGTGGTTTAAAGAATGCACCCTCATTAGCCAGAGTGTCATCTGTTACAGGTCCTTTACATATTCTTATCACTGATCTTCCAAAATCTTGTAATGTAGGCAACATTTTGTGCATGGGCTTTAAGAATCACTAGGGACGGGGCTGGAGAGATGGCTCAGGGGTTAAGAGCACTGGCTGCTCTTCCAAAGGTCCTGAGTTCAAATTCCCAGCAACCACATGGTGGCTCACAACCAGCTATAATGAGATCTGATGCTCTCTTCTGGCCTACAAGCAAAATACCGCATATATAATAAATTTAAAAAAAAGAATAACTAGGGAATCCATAAGGAAATCAATGTGTGTAACAAAGCTGGGCATGATGAATGGCACTTGCATGCAATCCCACTACTGTAGGTGAAGGCAGAAGGATCATGAATTCAAGAGCAACTTAGAGTAATCTTCCAAGTTTGCCCTCTAAAAACAGATAACAATAAAAGGCTGGACACAATGCTCAGTTGGTAGAAAGCTTACCCAGCATTCAAGAAGCCCTAGGTTCAGTCCCAGACCTGTAAACCTGGTGTGGTGGCACATGACTGGAACCCTAGCACTAAGGAGATGGAAGCACAAGAACCAGAAGTTCAAGGTCACTCTGAGCTACATTTGGAGTCTATTCTATGATCACCCTAGGGTATGAGATCCCATCTCAAGAAACAGCAACAGTTAAGTCGTGTGATAGATTATAATTTCTACACCTGATTTGTTACTGGAAATAAAGTCCTTTACTTAGGAAAAGCTAACCTATTGCTCTCATAAACAATAATGCTCATGCCGGGTACAGTGGCAGAACACGTCTTTAATCCTAGTTAATATGAACTAGTTAATCCTAGTTAATCATGAACTCTGTGAGTTCAAGGCCAGCCTGGTCTACAAAGGGAGTTTCAGGACAGCCAGGCTGTTACACAGAGAAACCCTGACTCAAAAAACAAAAACAAAACAAAGGGGAAAAAAAACCCTACCCCAAAATTATGAACATTTCTGTTCCGTTAAATTATC
Source organism: Peromyscus maniculatus bairdii (assembly GCF_049852395.1). Taxonomy (NCBI): domain Eukaryota; kingdom Metazoa; phylum Chordata; class Mammalia; order Rodentia; family Cricetidae; genus Peromyscus; species Peromyscus maniculatus. The sequence continues at coordinate 25,498,066 of NC_134861.1, read as the reverse complement.
ATGTAATTCAGGCTGACCTTGAACTCTGATATCCCTGCTTCTGTCTTTTCTTTTTATTCAAAACAGGGGTTCTCTGTTGCCTGGCCATCCTGGAACTTACTCTGTAGATCAGGTTAGCTTTAAACTTAAAATCTGTCTGCTTCTGCCTCCCATTCTGGGATTAAAGGCATGGGCTGCCTCCGCCGCTGCTGCCACCCCCCACCACCACACGGCTGCTTCTCCCTTTCCTCTCTTTTTAAATCCTAGGACCTGGAAGAATGAGGCCAGACTGGGCTACTCAGAGGTCCAGGCCAGTTTAGCACCCACAGCTAAGTCTTGTCTCCAAACAGAAGAGGGAGCACTGGAGAGACGGCTCAGCAGTTACAGCACTTGCTGCTACTGCAGAGGACCTGGGTTCTAGTAGCACCTACATGGTGGCTAACAACCATCTGTAACCTCAGTTTTGGGGACACACATGGTGCACATACATGTACATAGGCAAACATTCATACATGTAAAGTAAATAAGTTTCCAATCTCATGCTTTGTGCCCTCAGAGGTCAGAAGGAGGCATCAGATCCCCTAGAACTAGAGTTCAAGGTTGTTATGAGCCACCACGTGAGTACTGGGGACCAAACTTAGGTCCTCTGTAAGAACAACAAGGACTTCTAACTGCTGAGCCAACTCCAGCCCTCCCTTAAGCTCTTTATATAGTGAAACCAGTATCAAATCAATGAAAATATCTGTGCATAAAGTTTATCTCTCATTCATTTCTAATAATTTATAAACAATACTACCATACCCACCTTTCAGCTTTATAAACTGTATGATAGCACCCAAGGACAAACAAAACTATCTTAACAAAGCCAGACTTGCTGAATACTTTGGGAGGCAGAGGCAAGCACATCTAAGTTCCAGGACAGTCTGGTCTATACAGTGAGTCCCAGGACAGCAAGGGCTACAGTGAGACCCTGTCTCAGCCTCCCCACTCTATAAAAAACACACAAAACAAAATTAACTTTCAGTAGACAATTGCCCAAGGAATCTAATGCTTTGGCAACACTAACTGCATGATCAAAGAGCACTTGAGACTGGCTCTGAACTGGGCACACAGAAGACAGGAGTCCCTAACTCCTGATCCTGTCTCCCTCCTAGTGGTGAGATTAAAAAAAGAAAGCATGTTCCACCATGCCAACTTTATTATTAAAAGGATTTTTTGTGCCAATTTCAGAACATTTACATTAGAAGACAACTAACATCCTAAAGTGGGTTCTCTCCTTCCACTAGGCAGGCCTCAGGGACTGACTCAGGTTGGTTATCCATCACCAGGCCACTTGCACAGAACTTTACTCAAAACTTCTTCTGTTCCACAAATGTTGCAGCTTCTATGGTTTTAACATCTACACATACTGTCTCCTATCTCTTCTTTTGACATTTCTCTTTATAGCTAAGGCTGGCTTGAAACTTGCTGTGTATCCCAGACTCACCTCAGACCCATGATCCTCCTGCCTCTGTCTCCCAAGTGCTAGGGCCACAGACAGACAAACACCTATATTGTAATAGTGTTAAATCATCATCAAAATATAGCTTACTATAAGGTAATTATCTTCACTAACAGGACTTCTTTTACAACAGCACAAAATTAATGAACAAAAATTCACATTGCCTTCTATTTTTCTGAGTTCCTGCCTGGCCTAGAACTCACTGTGTAGACCGGGCCCATCTCAAATTCACAAGCTGTTCCTGCCTCTGGCTCTCAGAATGCAGGAATTAAAGGAGTGCACCACATCTGGCTCATACTGGATTTTTAGACAGACATCTGAAAGACTTCTGCAATGTCAATGCTTAAAAATTGGAACAGAGGTCATTCAGACAGCTTAGCGGCCAAACCTGTAAATTTGCGTCTCACCACCAGAATCCACAGTAGAAGTACAGAAGAACCAAGTAGTCCCGACTTCTACATAAACAACTGTGTGGTACAATAGCACCCACGTGCACAAACATTCACAAACGTTAAAATGTTATTAAAAATAGGACAGAAAGCTGGGCAGCAGTGGCACACGCCTTTAATCTCAGCACTCAAGAGGCAGAGGCAGACAGATCTCTGAGCTGGAGGCCAGCCTGGTCTACAGAGTGAATTCCAGGATAGCCAGGACTGCACAGAGAAACCCTGTCTCAAAACCAAAACCAAAACAACAAAAAGAACATTAGGGGATAGGAGAGATGACTCAGCTGTTAAGAGTGTTGGCTGCTTTTCCAGAGGTTCTGGGTTTGAGTCCTAGCAGCACGCAGCTCAATGACCATTAACTCCAGGGGAAATTGATACCACCTTCAGGCCTCCGTGAGTACCAGGCACAAAATGATACACAGACACACAGGTCAAACACCCATAACCATTAAAATAAAAAAGACTTAACTCCAAATATATTAAGCACATATAAAGGTACAAATAAGCAATTTTTTTGTATTAGGGTTACAGTATGTATTACTATACCAAGCGCAAATACACTTTAATAACTACCAAAGAACTTATAATGGGTTCTATTTCATTTCACTCATTTTTTTGTTGTTGTTGTTTTGTTTTTCAAGACAGGGTTTCTGTGTAGCCCAGGCTATCCTGGAACGAGAGGAGGGCACCTCTATTTTATTGAGGATTAAGTGTTTGGAGTTAAGAACTAACAAGTGGCTGGAAAGATGTTTCAGCAGTTCCAGAGTTCAGTTTCTAGCATCTATAATTGGGTGGCTCACAACTACCTTTAATTCCAGTTCCATGACATCTGGCCCCTAAGGGCACCCTCCCACACCCAAAATATACACATCCACATACAAAAAAGCTGGGATTGATGGCAAGTGTCTTTAACCCTCACACCCAGATATGAGCAGATCTCCAGGAGTGGGGGGCCAGCCTGGTCTATAGTTGAGACTGTCTCAAAGGGAAAATAAAATAAAGAAAAAAAGAAAAGCCAGACAAGTATATTCCTAAGTTTTCCTCTTGATCACGTCTAACACTGATACTTTCCCCAGACTAATTCATACCAGTAAATAATTCCAAATTCATATAAACTACAGGATATATTTTATAAAAAGGAGAAAATATTCAACTACTTCGTTATTTTTTTAATAACTTCATAAAGTTTTAGTCATCTACTTTATTTACCTGGGCTCCTTCTCCATGGTATAAGCAATTCACCACATTGTCTAAGAGATTGATATCCAGTTTTTGGCTGAAATCAAGCAGCTGACGAGCTGCATGGTCTGCTAACATTGTCATAATTGCTGGCATAGATTACTGAAAGAAAAAAAAAGGCAAAGTTAAGAAGTTTGGACAGCAGCTAACACACTTTCTATTCGAGTAATTTTACTTCAATACTATTCATACAAACACTTGGAATACAGAAATGTTTACCTACTTATTATGGACCAAGTAAAAGTAACAAAAAGTATTAGTAAGTTATTCTATAACTGCATTAGTTAATAGGTTCATTCCTTTCCTAGTATATTACTTATCCCACTTACATTCATAAAATACATCAATCTAATTTTCAAATGAATCCATTATAATTCCATAGCCTTAAAAGCTGTTCTTGCTGGGCGGCGGTGGTACACACCTTTAATCCCAGCACTTGGGGACCAGCCTGGTCTACAGAGCGAGATCCAAGACAGGCACCGAAACTACACAGAGAAACCCTGTCTTTAAAAAAAAAAAAAGTTGTTCTCTTTTTTGGGGTAAGGGTGAGTGTGGGAATCTACAGGCATGTGTGACCATGACCAGGTTACCTATAGGTTCTTGCTTGTCTAACTTTTTCAGTTTTTGCATCATGGTCTCTAGCCCTGGCTCACCTGAAACTCAACGGGGCCAAGAACAACCTTGAACTTTGTGTTCAAGACAGGATTTCTCTGTAACAGCCTTGGTTGGCCTGGAACTCAGAGATCCTCCTGCTTCTGCTTCCTGAGTCCTAGGGTTAAAGGCGTGCGCCACATGTCCAGCCGATCCTGATCTTCTAAGCCTCCAGTCTACTTCTCTAGTTCCTGTGTACCAGGTCCAGTTTACAGGGTGCCAGGGGTGGCATGCTAGGCAAGCACTGTACCACCTGTATGCCCAGCCCTTTTAACAAGTTATTTCAAAATTTTAAATGAGATTTCAAGGATTTAACAAACAAACCTATCCTAAGTGAATCTTTTGAATAGCTTAGTATAAGCATCTGACAGGACAATGTTAAAACATTTCTTTTGTGTTGTACATAGTAGTGCTAAGAACCAGTCTAACATCCTAGAACCCAATACCCTTAACCCCTACAGTATTTGTTCTCTACATTCAAACCATTCAACTACACTACTTTCTATCCTTAACTGTGTTTAAGCATTGAAAGACCATCCACACCAAGGGCACAGTATCATATGCATATAATCTCAGCACTTGGAAGGTTGAGACAAAGTCTCTAATTTGAAACCAACCTGGGCTACATACATCTACTGACTAAGTGTCATGCCAGACTGGGACACACAGTAAGATCTTATCTGAAAGAAATCAAAATCTTCAAGCACACACATCCCTTGAATATATGCTCAAGAAAAATACATTGTGAGAACCAAGCATAATTCCCATGGATCTAAAATTAGCCTAGATTACAGAATAAGACCGTCTCCAAAAAAGGAAAAAAAAAAAGGTGGGTGGGTTAGTAAAGCTAAGGTGCTCCCTGGATTAAGGCATTCTGACTACCCCACCAAACAGGGTAGCACTATTGATTCAGTCAATCCTGAGTGGCATAGCTCTGAAAACTATCCAGGGGCGAAGAGCACTGTGGCTCACGCCTCTAATCCCAGCATTAGAAGGTTTAAGTCAGAGGGTCACACTTCCTGCATTGGAACCAGCCTGAGCTACACAGTAAGAGTTTGTTTAAAACAAATAAACAAAGAACAAAACCAAAGTCTGGTTTTGGTAGTGAAATGAAAGCTAGGGGGTGAGAGGTAGGTGAAGTTCTGTGAAGCCTGGTCTACACAGTCAATTCCAGGGCAGGCCCAAACAAAAATAAGGCAACAGAAAAAGTATTACAATTCTGGACAACAGGGGCTGGCAAGATGGCTCAGTGGCTAATGCACTTGCAGCCAATCCAAGGGATCCCCTTCCACAATGGACACATGACCCCCACAAACTGACCACTTACCTTGAGTGCACAAGCACATAGATATTCTGCCAACTTCCCTTATTTTGTGGTACTGATGGGCTAAACCTTGTGAATGCTAAGCACAGGGCACTATCACTGAGTACTGCTCCACCCCTTGGCTTTAATTTGAGATAGAGACTCATTGAGTTGTTAGCTGGCACTGAACTCTCTACATAGGAATCCCTTGAACTTGCCACCTGGAATTATATTCTCAGCAGGAGAATGCTCTTCTAAGTATAGAGCTGCCTGAGAACACTTAATGAGGCAAGTCTCCTGCCTCAACTTCCAGGCACTGTGACTACAGATGTGAGTGAGCCACCACATCTAGCTTCTAGGTCAAACTTAAACAAATTCTGCATATCATTTCAAGAAGACACCTTAAGTATGTCTATGACACCTTTAGATAGAGCAATGGTAGAAACCTTCCAGGATTGGGAGATGAATAGCATACTACAGATTTTGAACAACTAAGTAAGAAAAAGTTGTGTTTTAATTTTTAAGACCTTATTTTTAATTCTGTATGTGTTTGTGTGGTATGTGTGCCTGAGTGCAGGTGCCTGCAGAGGCCAGAGTGACGTTGGGAGTTACAGAATGGGTGCTGGGTCCTCACCAAGAGTAGTAGGAACTGCTGAGCCATTCAATCCTATCCTTTTTTAAAATAGCAGTTTGAAACTTGGACAAAGTGGAGCTTGGTGGTTTAGTCCTATATCCCAGCTCCCAGGAGGTGAAGGGGGAGATGTGAATTCCAGGACATCTTGGACTGCAGAGATCCTGAATAAAGAACAAGGCCAGGTGTGGTCACCCACAGCTTTCGTCCCAGCCAAGGCTGCACAGTGAGACCTGGCTCAAAGCACATGGAGGGCCAGCAGTTTCTATATTTTATTCATTTGCATTATTTAATTGCATATATCTGTGGTGCTGATACAACTTCAATTTCAATGCAAAGATTTTATTAAAGATACTTATCAAAGATATAAATTAGTTACAGTTAGTCAAACTTTAGGCTTGGCTCAGTAGCATTCTACCATGCACGAAGCCCTGGGTATGAAACGGGTGGTTATGTGCATCTGTAATCCCAGTACTCTTGAGAATCAGAAGATCAAGACCATCCTCACCTAGACAGAGTTTGAGGCCAGCCTGAAGTATGAAACCCTGTCTCAAGAAATTAATAATCAGGCCAAGCCTACAAGAAAGTCCAGCATACTACTGTAATAGCCAAGGCAAGAGGAGGCAACAAGGTCAGGAACTGCCTGTTTCCTCATTCAAACTACTTTTCAGGAGTTCAGTCAGGCTGGAGAGATGGTTCAGTGCTGCTCTTTGAGAGGTCCTGAGTTCAATTCCCAGCACCCATCTATAATGGGATCTGATGCCCTCTTCTGTCACGCAGGTATTCACAAGAAAATAGAGTACTCATATTCATAAATAAAGAGTCCAAACATTCTGTCACATAGGTAAAGATATGCTTAAAAACACACTAATTAAAAATAAAGAAACTGCCTGGCATGGCATCATATGATGCCAGTGATCAAGCTCTTGGAAGGTGAAAGGCAGATTAACACCAAGGCCAGCAGCCTCATCCACATGAGGGCTCAAACAAAACCAAACCCTTGTTAAGAGCTGAATGGGCAAACACACCTGTAACCTCCCAAGAGGAGAAAGCACCAAGGCCAGAGTGGGGTACACAGTGAGACAGTACCTCAAAAAGAACAAGATCTAAATACTAACATACAAGAAAAAATAATCTTCATAAACAAATGGCTGTTTCCGCTACTTTCAAGGGCCATAACTTTTATAGCTTAAAACCTATTTTTTTTTTGCAATCAACATTTTCCTCGACCTACCACAATTTACATGTAATAATGATTAGTCAAACGCCCCTAAAGTTTCCCTTTCAAGTCGGTCATCTTTAGGAGTTCAGATGCTGGACTCTCGTGGGGAAGGGGTCCAATCTAAATATACTTAAATACAGTCATTGGCCATCCTCAGAACTAGATTATCTTCCAAATGACCCACCTATTCTTTAACTATGGATAACCCAGAAATGGCTGCTTTGTGGTCAATGCCAAGTACATTCAGTAGCCCAAATCAAACAGCTTCCAAAACATTCTTTCCACTACCAGCCGAAGATCACGCACTAAGTAAACAGCTATGGAGGCAGTGTTCACCAGAAATGCCCGTTCTTGCTGGTGTTCCCCAATCCCAAATTCCACTCGCTGGACTGCGTACAGTAGGGAACCATCCACCAATTCTGTGACTCTACAAGTGATTACCGATATACCTTCAATGTCACTTCAGGCAGCGACAAACTACCTATCAGTTGCCACCCCAAACCCAGAAAACCCTAACCACTGCTTGGAGGTAATAACTTCACATTAGGTCAGAAAACAAGACGCTACAAAAGACTGCTACTTAGGCGTGTGGGCAATCGCCTGCTTCATTCACTAAGAAACACGCCTCACTAGGAAGGGCCCGCCCTCCCCTGGCTTCCCACCCGAACGGCTCTCAGCACTTCTAACTATAGCTCACAGGAGCACGCACTCACCCCGCCCATACTCGGAGGAGGCATTCAGACCCGGCGCCTTAAGTTCACCGCCCCATTCTCCATGCAGCATGTCCTCTGAGTGATCCGAGGTCCCGCCTCGGCGAGTATCTGTGCATCCTCTACTACCACCACTTCCTCTCCTCCGCCCCGAATTCAAGAGACTAGGAGGAGGATCTGGGAGGGCATCATTCACTGTCCACGGCCAGCAGTAAATGATTCCACCGACAAACAAGACACAGAAGCCCCGGGCGAAAAAAACCCTACCCCACTTACAGATCCCCGAAAAAAAAGAAAAAAAAAAATCAACTCATCTTTCCTACTTCTTGTTCCACTCCAAAACAACAACAAAAAACCACCCATAAGGCTTTCGAGTTTCCCCACCAGAAGAAGGGACTCGGTAGCCCCTCCCTCCCCCATCCCAAGCTCTCCACCGAGGGGGCCACGTGATGCAGGCGGACGTTTCAATGCTGCTGCACTCAATATTTCTGGAAACTTCCACTCCTAATAATTTACAGAGACGTTCCTGAGATCACCCCAACTCTCCCCGGCCCTCCGGCCTGGGGAAGCCCTTCCACCCACGCGCAGGGGCTCTACCTCGCTACCACGCTCCTCGCCTGCCTCCACCGCCACCCGCACACGCCAATGACCCAGCAAGCGCTCGCTCCCCTCGGCGGCCGCCTCCCCGCCTCCCCCGCCGAGCGGCAGAAGCGCTTCCATTCAATCGCAGGCTCCGCCGAGGGCCCCGCGCCCGCCCGCCCGCCCGCCTCGCCTCCTGCCGGCCGCGCCGCCGCCCGACCCTCGGCCCCGAGCACACGGCCGACTTACCCAGAAATTCAACCAACTGCTTCTTCCTTCCTTGTCCGGGCTTGGGGCGAGGGAAGGTGGGGAGGAGGGAGAGGGGGAGGAAATCAAGGTGGGTTTCACAGTTTTCCCACCTTAAAAAAGAAATTAAAAAAAAAAAAACAAGAAGGGCCCAAAAAAAAAAAAAAAAAGCTCAATATTTACTATTCCAGGGACAACTCCACCCAACACACACTCACGCACACTCACACGCGCACGCACACACACACACTCACACGCGCGCCCCACCAAAGAGGGGAATTAATCCGAGGAATCAATGCTCCCGCCCGGCTGGGGAGGGAAGGAAGGGGGAGGGGAGCGGGCCAGTCCGGGAGACGGAGCCCAGGACCCTCCGGCCACAGGCGGCGGCGGGAGCAGCGGCGCGAGTCCGCACGGCCGGGGCCGCTCTGCCGCCAGTTGCAGCCCGGCTCCCCCTACCACACAGGGCTGGCTCCCTGGCTCACGCCGCTCGGCGCCGGCCCCCCCACCCGGGCTCGCCTAAACTTTCCCCCCTTCGCGTGCTCCTCGGCGACTGGTGGCTCCCCCCTCCCCCGCGGGATGGTTGCACGGCTGCTGCAGCAAAGGCTGGAACAGGCACGGCCGCCGGGGCTGTAGCTACTGTTGCTCTTGCGGATGCTGAAGCTCCCGCTGCTCCTGCCGCGGCCGCTGCAGCCGCTTCTCCCCCTCCTCCTAGTGCCTCAAACTCGGAACCGGTTGAAACCGGTTCAGACTGGGAGATTCCATCTCGGTTGAGTTTTCAGCCCATGGCGCCGCGGAGCGTTTGGAACCTGGGCCTCCGCCCCCAGGCCGCGCGCCCATTGGTCGGCCCCGGCCACAGCCGCGCCACCAGCCTACCTCTGATTGGCCCCGGCGCCCGTCAATCCGGCCCCAAGGCTCCACACGCGCCTGCCGCTTCGGCCCCCGCCTCTTTCCAGCAGTGATTTGCCCGCAGAGTGGGGGAGGGGAGGCGGGGCGGGACGCCGAGGAGTGAGTCGGGAGGGTGGGGGGTGGAGGGAGAGAAGGAGGGACGAAGAACGGAGCCCAGCCAAGACGAGAGCGGAGGAGCCGCTCGGAGGATTGGCTGCAGGGAGCTGTCCGTCAAGTGCAGCCCGCCTTCCCCTTCCCTTCCCCCTCGCGTGGCTCCCCCTCCCGGTCCCGAGCTTGCGAGCCCGGCCTTTCCGGCTCGCCCATTGGCTGGGCGCCTTCGGTGACGGGGAGGGTGGGGCTCGATCGTGAGCTAAAGGCGGCGCGAGTTTGAGCGCCGCGCGCGCCGCGGCTCGCTCGGCCTCCCTCGTCCCCCGGTGGCCCGCCCCCTCGGGCTCCCGCCAACTGGAGGGGCCTCGGCCTGGGACCCCGGCGCCCTCCCGCCCGCCTCTCGGCTCGGGTCTGCGCTCTGAAAACGGAGGGCGCGCCCTGTTGTTTCTGCATCCCGTTAGGCGGAGGCGAGGGACCGGACCAAAAAGAGCACGTAGGTGCCGGATCGTAGGCCCTGGGCCTGGGATCCATTGTAGAGGCCTGGGTTTGGGCACCGCGGCTGGCGACGAGAATAACCCAGGCAGAGGTTGGCATGAACTGTAGGGCGTGCAGGTTGGGCGCCTGGTGATCTCAGAGCCCTGGAAACGGTGGCTAGTTAGTTATTGAGTAAGCTGCCTTAAAAATTTACCTCCAGCCTGCTTCAACAATAAGTCCATCCTAAAAATTAAAACACCGAAATCCCTATTGCTAGTTTAACAACGCTTATAGACTGTAGTCCGGGCCATCATCTTTCAGTGTGGTGCCTTTAACCTGCCACGCTCAGTTTTTCTTTGTGGCTGTTTCCCTTTGCACACTTCAGCTTCACAGTCTATGAAAGCCTCGCACGTGGCTTCCAAGTGCCAGGTCAGCTTGGCTGGTTAGCCGTACTTAATTAGAACAGCCTGCAGCAGCCTGGCAGTGGTGGTGCAGCTTTAATCCCAGCAATAGGGAGGCAGAGGCAGATAGAGACCAGCCTGTCTACAGAGGGAGTTCCAGGACAGCCAGGGCTACACAGAGAAACTCTGTCTCCAGGAAAAAAACAGCCAGCAGCCCACCAGAGGTGAATAAATTATGTATTAAACCGACGTAGTTGTCTAGGCATAATGGCACAGGCCTGAAATCCCAGAACTTGGGAGGAGGCGGCAGGAAGATTTGGAATGCAAGGCCATCCTCAGCTACAGCCTAAGTTCAGTGTCAGCTAGAGACAGAAGATGCTGTCTTGATGTACAAAAAACAAATATTCAGAACACAGATCTGATACTGTTTCCAAGTTTTCATTACCTTCAATAGTTAGAATCAGTCCAGCCCCAAGGATATGGATATGGAAATAAACTAAATTGAGTACCTGCTATGCAGTAGGTATGGAAGAAATGTTCTGTTGAATTCTTTTTTTTTTTGGTTTTTCGAGACAGGGTTTCTCTATGTAGCTTTGCGCCTTTCCTGGAACTCACTTGGTAGCCCAGGCTGGCCTCGAACTCACAGAGATCCGCCTGGCTCTGCCTCCCAAGTGCTGGGATTAAAGGGGTGCACCCCCACCGCCCGGCTCTGTTGAATTCCTTATAGCCTCATAAGTAACTTATTTTTGCAGGAACCCCCACCCTGCCCCAATCTCACTCTACCCCAGATTTTTTGTTTGTTTCGCTCAGGGGCCACTTGGCACAGCACAAGTGCGGAATTAGAGGACTTCGTTGAGTTGATTTGCCATTCCCTTTTTGTTTGTTTGAGACAGGGTATTGATGTATATCCCTGGCTGCCTAGAAGTACCACCAGATACTGCTAAATAGTTAACAGTGTCTTACACACCGAGTCTGGATAAGTTGCATAGGCTGACCTTGAACTCAAGATTGTCCTGTCTATGTCTTTTGTTTGTTTGTTTGTTTTTCAAGACAGGGTTTCTCTGTGTAGCTTTGGAGGCTGTCCTGGAACTCACTCTGTAGACCAGGCTGGCCTCGAACTCACAGAGATCTATCTGCATGCCTCTGCCTCCTGAGTGCTGGGACTAAAGGCGTATGTCACCACCGCCCAGCTTCCTGTCTATGTCTTAAGTGCTGGCTGGGATTACAGGTATATGCCCTTTGGAAAAATAGTCTTTTTTGTGGGGTGTGGCACAAACCTTTAATGCCAGCACTAAGGAGGTAGAGGCAGGCAGATCCCTGTGAGTTCAAGGCCAGCCAGAGCTACATAGTGAGACCCTGTCTCAAAAACAAAATAATATTTTCCAAGTAAAGTGGTATATGCCTTTAACCCCAAGGCTCAAGAGGCTGAGGCAGGAAGATTGCTACACAAGTTTGAAGCTAGCCTGAAATTAAAAGTTAAATAAAACTATTTGGTCATGGTTAACAGTTCTAACAATGGCAAAATAGTCAAAGTAAAGCTCGCCTACTTCTGCCTTTCTCCCATTCTTCTTACCCCGGAGCAATTGTGAGACTAGACCACTCCAGCCTTGTTAGTGGGGTTCTGTAGCACATACATACCTTTTAAGATGGTCTCATTCACTTCAGCCTTGTTAGTGGGGTTCTGTAGCACATACATACCCTTTAAGATGGTCTCATTCACTCCAGCCTTGTTAGTGGGGTTCTGTAGCACATACATACCCTTTAAGATGGTCTCATTCGCTCCAGCCTTGTTAGTGGGGTTCTGTAGCACATACATACCCTTTAAGATGGTCTCATTCACTCCAGCCTTGTTAACGGAGCTCTATTGCACATACATACCCTTTAAGATGGTCTCATGGAAACAGACACGCCTTAAACTCACTATGGCACTGAGGCTGGCCTTGAACTTTTGGTCTTCCTATCCCCCTACCTCCTAGTGCTGGGATTATGGGTATGAACCACTATGCCCATCTTTTCAATGCCATAAATGATTCACCATTTCTCCATAGTGGATAATTAAGCTATTTCCTGTTTTCCCTGTGACAAACAAGGGAATCCCATACACTTATCTTCTGGCATAAATATAGACATATCTCTAGGTTAAAGTCCTAAATGTGGAATTACAGTGTCAAAGGCCATGCATATTTGTATTGATAGGTACTGCCAAAGTGTCCTCTCAAAGATTATATCAGTTTTGACACAAGTTCTTCCATTGCCTGGAAATGACCTTGCACTTTTTGTTGTTTTTGTTGAAACAGGGTCTCAAACTCTGAGATCGACCTGCCTCTGCCACGCTGGGATTAAAGGTGTGGGCCACCAAACTGAGATAGAATGAGCATTTTTTGTTTGTTTGTTTGTTTTTTGAGTCAGTGAGTATGTAGCCCTGGATAATCTTTTTTTTTTTTTAGCTGAGGATGAACCCAGGGTCTTGCGCTTTACCACTGACCTAAATCCCCAGCCCCATCCCTGGATAATCTTGAGACAGGGTTTCTCTGTGTAGTTTTGGTGCCTGTCCCGGATCTCAGTTTGTAGACCAGGCTGGCCTTGAACTCACAGAGATCCACCTGCCTTTGCCTCCAAGTGCTAGGATTAAAGGGGTACAGACACCACTGCCCAGCACAAGAAACCTTTATGAGTACACATCTATATTCCAAATTCCACTCCTACAGCTGCAATATGGCAAGAATGATCCAGGATAAAATGATCTTCCTATCTGCCCCATTCTTTGAAAAATTAATGTTCAGGTATGGTGACTCACAGCTGTCATCCCAGCATGGAGGCAGAGGATGGGGGAACAGGAATTCCAGGTCAGTTTTTGCTTTTCATGACAAACATAAAAACAAAAGCAATCCTGTAGTGGGTAGCCATTCCAGCTTGGATCTGGAAGTTACAACCCCCATTGAGACTCTGGCAACTGTCACGCCTACGAGGCGGGGCCAGGGGAGGTGTCTGGAGACCCTGAGACCTGGATGGGCTCTCTGTGCGCTCTCTCTGTGCCGGGACACTGAACGGGGGAGGTTGACCTAGCAGAGCTCCAGAGAACACTGCTGGATTGCGATACACCTTCCCCAGACCCAGCGATCTACCTATTCCTTAATTTGTAAGTTACCCACTAAATAAATCTTCCTTTTAACTATGTGGAGTGGCCTTAATAATTTCACCAATACAATCCTAAGAACAAACAAAAAGCTCAAGTTACAAAATGAGACAGTGAAAAGGTTAGGAATCAGGAGATAGGGTTTGAAGTCAGAGAAATGGCTTGGTAGTTGAGTGCTTTGTGTTCTTGTAGAAAACCTGAGTTCAGTTCTCAGCATCCAGAACCAGCTCACAACTCCAGGCGCAGGGATTCAGATGCCTTCTGGCCTCTGTTGGCACTTGCTTGCACACATGCATACACACACAGTCATATATAAAATTAAAACTTAAAAAAATTAGAGCTGGGCGGTGGTAGTGCAGTCCTTTAATCCCAGCACTTGGGAGGCAGAGGCTGGTGGATCTCTATGAGTCTGAGGTCAGTCTTGTCTACAGAGTGAGTTCCAAGACAGCCAGGGCTACACAAAGAAATCCTGTCTCGAAAAACCAATCAAACAAACAAACAAATAAAAAAATATATTAGGGTTCTCTAAAGTCACAGAATTTATGAAATGAATCCCTGTCTGTCTGTCTTTCTCATATATATATTGGAATGACTTACAGGCTGCTGTCCAACTAATCCAACAATGGCTGGCTGTGAATGGAAAGTCCAAGAACGCTCTGTCCCATGAGGCTGGGTGTCTCAGCTGCTCTTCTGGAGTCCCGGAGAAGGCTCCAGTGAGGGAATGGAAGTCCGGACAACTCGAGGGCAAGCAGGCAAACCTTCCTTCCTCCATTATCCTTATATAGGCTTCCAGCAGAAGGTGTGGCCCAGATTAAAGGTGTGCTTTCCAACTCAAGATCTGGATTAAAGGCACGTTGTCTCTCTGTCTCAAGATCTGAATCACAGGTGTGCTCTCCATTTCTGGATGGTAGTTCATTCCAGATGTAGTCACGTTGACAACCAAGAACAGCCATCACACTTGCCCAAAGGGCTGGGGAGATGACTCTGTGGTTAAGAGCACTTTCTTTTCTTGCAGAGGACCTGGGGTTGGTTCCCATCACCTGTCTGGTGGCTCACAACTCTCTGTAACTCTAGTTTCAGAGGATCTGATACCTTCTTCTGAATTATTCAGGCTCTAGACATACGTGTGATGCAATGCATACATTCAGGCAAACACACACACACACACACACACACATATATAAAACACACACACACACACACACACATATATAAAATAAATCCAGAAGCAGTCAAAGCCACAGCCATATTTACATCCAGTGTGTCTAGACCATCTGGGTCCAAAACAGAACGTAACACATATACACACACCAGCACCAGCTCTGCAAGTCCCTGTGCATGTGTGTGGTCACTTCAATAGGCCTGGTGACTTCAAAGAGGCCCCCGTAACCCATTTAAACATAGTTTTGCTATACTTTACTTTGAGTAAGCCATGCATTCTCATGATTCAATTACTTAAAAACATTTTCTACTCTACTTGAGAAGTGGAGGCAGGAAAATTTGGAGTTGAAGGCTGGTCTTGCCCATATTCCAAGTTCAAAATTAGGCTGGTCTGTAATAGAACACTGGCTCAAGGAACCTAAAACCTGGTCATGGTGGTACACGCCTTTGATCTGAACACTTGGGAAGCAGAGGCAGATGGATCTCTGTGAGTTCAAGGTTAGTGTGGTCTACATAGTGAGTTCTATGACAACCAGGGCTACACAGTGAGACCTTGTCTCAACAAACAAAACAAACAAAAACTAAAACCAAAACAAAATCAAAATTCATCCCACTCCAGTCTGTTCAAATTACCAAAAGTCAGACCTGTGGTGATTGCCATGTATTGCATTATCACTCCAGAACTGCCTTGTGGATATACAAATGGTGTCATATATTGATTTGGTCCATTTTTCCCTCAGAAAATGTTAATATATTAGACACTATTTTCTGAACCTTGATTGTTTATTGAGTTAGTGATTTATTTATTTATTGAGATGGGTCTATATAGTCCCAACTTGGTATGTAGCCCAGGCTAGGCTGGAACTGATGGCACTCTTTCTTACTAAGCCCTTTGGGTAGTAGACTTAGGGATTATCAGTGTATGTTACCTTTCCAGGTTTACTGAGGTATCCTGAAGATCTTTGTTTTATTTGGGGTTATTTATTTATTTATTTATTTATTTATTTGTTGTGGGATATTTGATCATACTGTGTGAAGATGTCTCTGTTTTACCTCACTTGCCTAAGACACCTTCTGATCAGTTTAATAAAGAGCTGAATGGTCAATAGCTAGGCAGGAGAGGATAGGCAGGACTTCTGGAGAGAGAGAGGAACTGGGGAAAGAATCTGAAAGGCTGGGGGGTGGATGGGATTCATCCGTGAGACACAGAGGAAGTCAAATTACTGTACTGAGGAGACTTAATGAGCCACGTGGCAGAATGCAGATTAATATAAGTGGGTTGATTTAAGTTTAAGAGCTAGTGGGACAAGCCTAAACTAAGGCTGAGCTTTCATAAGTAATAATAAGTCTCTGTGTCATTATTTGGGAGCTATTCATCCAAAGCAAGTTGGGCCAGGCAGTGGTGGCACACATCTTTAATCCCAGCACTCAGGAGGCAGAGGCAGGTGGATCTCTGTGAGTTCGAGGCCAGCCTGGGCTGCAGAGTGAGTTCCAGGAAAGGTGCAAAGCTCCACAGAGAAACCCTGTCTCAAAAAACCAAAAAAAAAGAAAGAAAGAAAGAAAGAAAGAAAGAAAGAAAGAAAGAAAGAGAGAAAGAAAGAAAGAAAGAAAGAAAGAAAAGGAAGTCTGACTACATTTATTATTTTTAATTTATGTGTGTATGTATGTGTGTGGTGTGTGTGTATGTGTGATATATGTATGTGTGTAGAGTGTGTGGTGTATGTATATATGTATGTGGTGTGTAGGTGTGTATGGTGTATGTATGTGTGTGTGGTGTGTGTATGTGTGTGGAGTGTGTGTATGTGTGTGATGTGTATGGTGTGTGTTTGTGTGTGATGTGTAGGTGTGTGTGTATGTGTATGTGTGTGGAGTATGTGTATGTGTGTGTTTGTGTATGATGTGTAGGTGTGTGTGTGTGTGTGTGTGTGTGTGTGTGTGTGTGTGTGTGTATGTGTGTGTGTTCTCCTGTGAAGGTCGGAGGATGTCTTTGGGGAGCTGGTTTTCTCCTCCCACCATGTGGGTTCCAGGGACCAAGCTCAGGTTGTTAGTTAGCGGGTGTCTTTCCCCATTGAGCTGTCACACCAGCCCCTTGGTTTGATTTTTGAGAGATCTTATTATCTGTCACAGGCTGGCTTTGAACTGGGTTTCCCAGGCTATCCTGGACAGTATCATCTTCTTGCCTTGAGCTTCCTAGTGCTAGGCTAACAAGAGAGCTGCATCATGCCAGGCTCTTGGAGATTCCTCTTTATAGTGTGTTGCTTTTTCTTAGTGGTATAATATTCCATCTAACAGATATACTAGAATTTGTTCAGCTGCTTCTACAGGGGAACTTTTGGATTAGTTCCAGGTTTTTGCTTTTTCAAACACTGCTGTGATGACTAACCTTGTTCATAGATCAGTTAGCATGTATGCAAATACATCTGAGGAATAAATTCCTAGGAGTGGTATTGTTGAGTCAAAGGGTATATGCATTTGTAATTTTGACAGACATTGCCAAATTGGTCTCTGCAGGGATTAAATCAATTTACATTCCCATCAGCATTAGGTGAGAGCACCTGTTTTCCCACAGCTTCTCAGCAGTCTTAATAAACTGCTGGTAACTTGCCAAACTGAAGGATAAAAAATGGCACCACCACATTTTTCTCATTATAAAGGAGGTTGAGCATTTTGTCCTCAGTTTAAGAGGTTTTATTTTCTTCTTTCTGAACTCACAGCCTTAGTCTGGTTTTCTTTCATTACTCTTTCATCATCATCATCATCATCATCATCATCATCATCATACATCATTGCCATGTAGCCCTGGCTGTCCTGGAACTCACTATGTAGACCAGGCTGGCCTCGAACTCACAGAGATCTGTCTGCCTGTCTCTGCCTCCTGAGTGCTGTGTGCCTTGTTGTTTGATTGATTTTGCAAATTCTGTATATGTGTGGGTCTTTGCATGGGTGTGCACACTTGAATTCTTTACCCAAGAGGCCAGAGGCTTCAAATGCCTATAGAGCTGGGGTCACAGAGTTGCGAGCCTCCCTGGGTTGGTACTTGGGACCAAATTTGTCCTCTACAAGAGAACTTGATAGGAAGACAAACGACCTTGGACTTGTGGTGACATGACTCTCCTGCTTCTGCCTCTGAAGTTCTGAGATTACAGGTCCGTGTCACCATGCCTGACTGTCTTGTTTGTTTGATGCGGGATCTGCTGTAACATAGGCTGGACTTGAACTTGCTGTGAAACCACAGGGACTTTGAACTTCTGTTTTCGGTTTAGTGTGTGTTTGCAGGCAACCTTGGAGGACAGAGGTTGACATCAGGTACGTTCCTCTCTTGCTCTGTGTATGTGTCTGTCTCTCTGTCTGTCTGTCTGTCTGTCTTTATGGTTCTCCACATTATTGCCTTGAGACAGGATCTTTCACTGACCCTGAAACTTAACTTTTTGGCTAAGCTTGATGACTAACAAGCTCTGGAGAGCTGGCTGTCTCTTCTTCCAGTATTGGCCGTGTGTGTGTGTGTGTGTGTGTGTGTGTGTGTGTGTGTGTGTGTGTTTATATTTATATAAATGTACATATTTGTATAAATATATTTTTATATATTTATATAAATACATAATATATATTGCCAGCACTTCCAACTTTTGGAGACAGGTCTCAATATGTCACACTGGCTGGCTTGGAACTTGCGCTGTAGACCAGGCTGGCCTGGAACTCCCAGAGATCGCCTGCCCCTGCCTCCTGAGTGCTGGGACTAAAGGCATGTATCACCATGTACAGCACTGACGTTTTATCTCTGATGTGGGTGCTGGTATTAGAACTCAGATCTTGATGGAGTCACCTCCCCAGCGCTGACCTTCTCTACCTTCCAAGTGCTTGGGTTGCAGCAGCGGCACAAAGCCTGGCTAAAAACACTGCTGCATTTACATCAACTTAATTAGTTCTCATGCATTCCTGTGAGGCAGATGAGACTCAACTGATAAAGAAACTGAGGCAAACATTAAGTGACTCTTCAAGGTCACTTATATACCTAGGAAGTGACTGTCTCCAACTTGGGTAACCTGGCTGCAGAAGCTGTGGTGTTAACTAGTTATAACTGAGCGGCTCAGTTGGTGGAGTGCTTGCCTGGTCACACGAGCCGTATATATTGGGATGTCCCATTGGTGCATCCCAGTTCTGAAACTTCTCTTCTAACTCACAGTCACTTCCTTGTTGACCCCCGGAGTCCCTTGGGACAAATGCCAGGTTCTCCGTGGTGTCTCTCCCAAATAGCTCTCAGGTTTGGTCTCTGGCTGGACTGCTCTCCATCTCCACGCTCGTTTCTAGACCCACAGCCAACCTCAGGCTTTTGCACTTGCTCTAACTCCTGAGGTTCCTCCTGTCCTTTCTCGACTCTACTCAGATGCCGCATCCTTGGGGAGTCCCTCCCCTGAACAAGGCTGCCCTGCATCCTCTCCACTCTTCTCAGTTCATTATCTTCTCATGCAGCACTTCTTCCCCAGGAGGGCTTCTGTCTCACTTACTGTTACAGTCCTGGATCCTACCACACTGACTCAGTTGGGAGAGTGGAAAGGTGGGATTCTGGCCACACCCGTTAACCACCCCAGCAGCCCTATTCCCACTTCTCGTTGTCCTCCCAGGGGGACACTGACGATTGAATCAAGGGTCTCAAGTGGGCGAGCATTCTGCCACTGAGGGACCTGCTAGCCCTGTCTTATCCATAAAGAGCCACATAACTATCACTGCCCGTTGGTAGCCTTTCCTGACTGCCAGGCTGGCTTAGCTTGGCCTCCCCGTGTGTTCATTCATTCTACTCCCGACTTATATCACATCCACCAGAGTATCTCTTTTTTCTTTTTGGTTTTTCAAGACAGGGTTTCTCTGTGTAGCCCTGGCTGTCCTGGAAATTGCTCTGTAGACCAGGCTGGCCCTGAACCCTCAGAGACCTGCCTGCTTCTGCCTCCCAGTGCTGGGATTAAAGGTGTGTGCCACCGCCCTGGACTCACGAGTGTCTGAATTGCTTGTTTTTTTTCCTGTTCTTTCCACTCTACAGCTGTGTCTTTTATGGTTCTAATTAAAGGTCCAGCCAATGTTCTCAGTAAAGAAATTGTGCTCAGTAATGTTTGGGGAAGGAATGAATGAACCAACGGAATTCCACACAGGACTTTATAGTTACTGCTTTGGATTGTACCACCGGCAGGTGGTTGTTGCCTTGACTGGCCTGGAACTCACAGAGATCCACCTGTCTCTGCCTCCCGAGTGCTGGGATTAAAGGTGTGAGCCACCACTGCCCAGCAGGTAGTTGTTGTTTTGAGACAGGCCTCACTCTGTTGTCTTGGCTGGCCTTGAACTCACAGGATCTGCCTGCCTCTTCCTCCTGGGATTACAAACATGTTCACCACACCTAACTTGAGCCATCTGCCTTAATGATTTGTTAACTGTGTAAAATTTGATTCAAAGCTGGGTGCTTGTGTTTTGTGTTTTTAATCTCAGCACTTGGGAGGCAGAGGGAGGTGGATCTCTGTGAGTTCCAGGCTAGCTTGGTCTACATAGTGAATTCCAGGATAGCCAGAGCTGTTACACAAAGAAACCCTGTCTCGGGGTTTTCTGAGATTGATCTCAGGGCTTTACAAGTGTATTTTGTTGTTGTTGTTTCTTGTTTTGTTTTGTTTTTTTGTTTTCTCCCCAAGACAGGGTCTCACTAGCCATTTGGCTTGCCTTGAACTTCAGAGAAACATCTCCCTCTGTCTCTGAGCGCTAGGATTAAAGGTGTGTGCCAACACCTCAAGCTGGGGCCTCATAAGGCAAATGCTCTACCACAGACCTACATCTCAACCTCCTGTCACCTTTTTTTTTTCAATATTTATTTGTGTGGGGCCTGGAGAGATGGCTCAGTGGTTAAGAGCACTGCCTGCTCTTCCAAAGGACCCAGGTTCAATTCCTAGCACCCACAAGGCAGCTCACAACCGTCTGTAACTCCAGTTCCAGAGGATCTGACAGTCCCACAGACAAACGAGCAGGCAAAACACCAATGCAAATGAAATTAAAACTGTGGCCTGCCCAGAACAGTTGCAGAGTCCTTCTCCCTACCTACTGGTTTTACATTCTTTCCATTCCTCTGAAAAGTTCCCTGAGTTTTTGTTACTGTTGTGGTTTGCTTTGTTTTTAGAGACTCGGTCTCACAGAGTTCTGGCCAGCCTGCCCAAGAGTGACCTTGAACTCTCAATCCTCCTGCTTCTAATTCCTAAGCGCTGGGGTTATATGTCCCAGCACACTTGGTAAGAAATATCTTTATTTAACGTTTTCTTGATTTGTTTATGTAAAAGGTATACGTATAATGTAATACATATGGACCAAGACACATACGTATTTTATAAATATATGTATGTGTACCCAGTGAGAAAGGACGTAAATGTTACACAAATGTTAACAACGGAACCCTGTGAATGGGACACAGAGTTCACAGTTTACTCTCGCCCCTTCCTCTCAAGACCATGTTCCTTCTGCCTTCATTTCTCTTCTTTCTTTCTTTCTTTCTTTCTTTCTTTCTTTCTTTCTTTCTTTCTTTCTTTCTTTCTTTCTTTCTTTCTTTCTTTCTTTCTTTCTGTTTTGTTTTGTTTTTCGAGACAGAGTTTCACTGTGTAGCCCTGGCTGTCCTGGAACTCATTCTGTAGCCCAGGCTGGCTTCAGACTTACAGAGATCCGCCTGCCTCTGCCTTCCACGCGCTGGGATTAAAGGCGTGCACCACCACGCCCGGCTCTGCCTTCATTTCTTCCTCTAGCCTGTGCTCTTGGCTCATCGATATGACCAACACCGGAGCCTTTGCCCTCTGTAATGCCCTCTGCTAGAGGCCCAGGACTGTGAGACCACATGTTTCCTATGGTCCATGCTAGCTCTTCCAGAACTCCACAAACCTCTGACTCTCCTGCTTCTGCCCCCCAGGAATGACCTCACTTCAACTTCAGAGAAAACAGCAGACTTTAAAAGAAACCTCGCCAGCTTCCTGCTTCTAAAATAACACCCTTCCTTCCACCCATTAGAGCTCTGTTCTCCACCTATGCTGAGTATCACACACGTTAACCTCTTTCTTGAGGCTTTTCAATGTCACTCACCCTCTCTCCCCGAATCCCAACTCTCTCAGGCTTACTAGTCTTTTTTTTTAAACATCTGAGGTGGATTTGTCCCGCCGCACACGAATGGTGGAGTCAGAGGATAGCTTTTTAGAGCTGGTTCCTTCCCCTCCAACATGCACTCTGCATTTCAGATGATCCACAGATGACTCATGGGCACTGGGAATTTGAGAAGTGCTGATTAGCTCAACAATGGTAGACCTACTGTGTGAGGACTGGACTCGGAAGGGGCCCACCAAGGTCAAACAGAGCTCAGAACAAGTAAGTTTCCTCCATCTACCAGAAGGATCCTGTTCTAATAGCTTCAGGAAAACCAACTGGAATCAATAATTCAGTCTGAGATATATCTAAGTGTGATCCAATTTATTTTAGTTAATTAACTTTTTTTTCCAAAGTGATTCATACAGTTGATCCAACCTGCAACTTTCTTCTGAGCATGTGACATTCTGACAGTCATATACTAACTAGATGGGATCAACTAATAGATTTTTTGGGTACTGGGGACCAGAGAATTGTTTAACACGTCCCTTTTGCAGACCAGACAAACATGATGAGATTAGGTGAGGGATCATGTATGGTCCTTGGCAGAATGGTGGCCGAAGTCGCAGCATTCCTGTTAAATGAGGCACTCAGATGAGAACTCTTGACTTCTGACCCAGGCAAGGTAAAGCACAGTACTGCTTTTTCATATGACGAGATAAACAACAATCCAAAATTAACACACAGAGCACTGTCTCTTTCTTTTTCCTGGGTATGTGTGTGTGTGGTGTGCATACATACGTGTACTTGTATTTGCCTGTGTGTGTGTGTGCACGTGTGTGAGTCACATGGATGCAGATGCCTGTGGAGGCCCAAGGTTGGTATCAGAAACCCTCCTCAATCATTCTCCACCTCATGAATTGAGTCAGGGTCTCTCAGGTGAACCCAGAGTTCATGAGCTAGCTTTTGTGTGGGCAGTCCCTATTTCTGCCTTCAGAATGCAGGAATTACAGACATGCTTCTGTGCCCACCAGACATGTACACGTGTTCTAGTCCCCCTGTGTGTGTGAGGAGCACTTTAATGACAGAGCCATTCCCCAGTCAGTTGTAATTGTTTTGTTTTTTGAGACTGGGTCTCATTATGGAGCCTACTCTGGCTACGCTGGAACTTGCTTTGTAGATCAGGTTGACCTGGAACTCACCATCTCTGCCACCCAAATGCCAGGATACTAAGCCAAGCAAAAATAACTTTCTAGCTGGTGATATGCACCTGTAACCCTGGCACTTGAGAGGCAGAAACAGGCAGATGAGGAATTCAAAGTCATCCTTAACTATATGAAAAGTTTGAGGCTAGCCTGGGTGTAGTCAGAAGTTTTCCCGTGTGATCCAGACAAATCTCTTTCACCCTTGGTCTTGCAGCCACTTATAAAATAATCACTCAGAGGCTTATATTAATTGTAAATTATATGGCCTATGGCTCAGGCTTCTTACTAGCTAGCTCTTATAACTTAAACCAACCTGTTTCTATTAATCTATGTTTTGCCACATGTTTCATGGTATTACCTGTGTGCCATTACATGCTGCTCCCTGGATGGCAGGATGGCGTCTCCCCTGCCTCTCCTTTCTCCTTTCACTATCTCTCTTGGATTTTCCCACCTGGCTCCATCCTGCCCTGCCATAGGCCAATTCAGCTTTATTTATCAACCAATTGGAGCAACACATATTCACAGCATATAGAAAGACATCCCACAGCACTTCCCCTTTTCTGTCTAATCAAAAAGGAAGGTTTTACCTTTAACCTAGTGAAATTACATATAACAAAACAGTTATCAAGTAAGAATTACAATATCTAGCCTATTTGTACTTGGCAAAATTAAAGAAAATATTCTATCTATCCTATATTTGTGAGTCTGAAGTTTCATATCTAATTTATCTTTTATTATAACCAAGGAAAATTATAATTGTAACTATCTGGTCTTCAACTACATCAAAGACCCCAGAAGGATATAATATTACCTAAGTAAATAGGAAGAGCATTGTAAGCAACTTCCAAAAATCTGGAAATGACAGAGACAGCTGTCTGGACAGTCATCCAAAGTTCCTCTGCAACGTTGGGGCATCCATCTTCAGCCTAAAGGTCTAGAGTCTCTAAGTCACTTTTTCCTATGTCTTGTAGAATGTCTGGCAGTATCCTCTGAGAAGCAGGAACCTGAAGGACCATTTTGCCTTGTTTTGGCAAAATTAGTAGTCATTTTCCTATGGGTCCTGTATGTCCAGTTTATACAACATATTACCAGCAGTCCAGGTAAGAGCAGTTTCTTGCCCAAATGGCCATTTTTGCCAAGAAGAAGATAAACTCCATATGGAGTGTCTTTGATGCCCATCTTTCTCTTTGAAGTAAATTGGTGTTGCCAGGAGCAGACATGTCTCACTGTCCAGAAAGTCTAAGTTTTTAAAACATTTTAAATGCCATATTCTGTAGGTCTTTGAAGTGTTTGAAGATTACCTTCCTAATTGAAATATATCTATGTATGCCTAGAAAACTAAACTAACATGACTATAAGTTTGATTATCATAGATGACTATTAATCTGTATTTCTTAATTTCAAATGAGCTGCACAAACATAATACCTTAAACACCTGGGCTTTATGAAACCCTGTCTTAAAAAACAAAAAACAACCCCACACCTCAACAACAGCAACAAAAAGAACCTTTTCTTTTTCTTTCCTTTTTTCTCTCTTTTTTAAAGCAGCCTTTCCTTCCTCCCTCCATCCCTTCCTTCCTTCCTTCCTTCCTTCCTTCCTTCCTTCCTTCCTTCCTTCCTTCCTTCCTTCCTTCTTTCTTTCCTTCCTTCCTTTCTTTTGTTTTCTTTTTGAGATGGGGTCTTGCTCTGCAGCCCTAGCCAGCCTGAATGCTGCAGAAGCCTCCCTCTCTGCCTGCTGAGTGCTGGCGTTCAGGTTTAAGAGCAGCTTTGCCAATGAAAAGATTTTATGGCATCACTGGTAAAT
This sequence comes from Peromyscus maniculatus bairdii, assembly GCF_049852395.1. NCBI lineage: Eukaryota > Metazoa > Chordata > Mammalia > Rodentia > Cricetidae > Peromyscus > Peromyscus maniculatus. The sequence continues at coordinate 25,473,293 of NC_134861.1, read as the reverse complement.
TTGATCCCTATAGAAATTGTAGAGCTACAGTGGAGTGTGGCTACACGATGTCTGGAGTATCAGTGCTTAGGAGGTAGAAGCAAAGGATCGGAAAAGTCAGGTCCATCTTCAGTTACATAACAAGTTTCAGCCCAGCCTCAGCTATGTGAGATTATAACTCCAAAAAGATAAAATAGTAATTTTTTTTAAAAGAAAGAAACAAAAAGAGAAAGAGACTAATTGAAGACCCCCCCCCCGCCCCCCGTGCTCGTCCACCCCACCTCGTGGCACCCCAGTTAGAAAGTGGGGCCTAGAGAAGCACTTGGTCCTGGTGATGCTCTCTTCTTGCCCTGAATGTTTCTCCTACGTGACTTCTAATCCCCGAGCTCTCCGATTTGAGCCAATCCCACCCTGGCTGCAGCAGCCCTCCCAGAGCAGAGGTGGAGGCCCCATTGTTCTGGGCTTCCTTTCTTTGTGCGCTCCCAGCCACCGTCCGCCACCGTCCCTCCTCTGCTCTCTGCAATCTAAACAGAGCCTGGGGTTTTCCCTGCCCGGCCAGTGAGTTCACGACACGTGCTGTTGCACCCCTATTTTTAAAACTTCCTTTTCCCCCAAAAGGGCATTTCTATCGTCCCCAGGGACGTTTCCAACTAAGAATAAACACTGGGATTCAAGCAGAGCAAAGGGATCTCCATACAGTGGCTTGTTTGTTTGAGATGGGGTCTCACCCTGTAGCTGAGGCTGACCTGGAACGAGAGAGCTCCTGCCTTCACCTACTAGAATACTGGTGTGTGCCACCAAGCCAGCCAGAACACATTCTATCTGAATTGTTGGGATACTTTGTAAAATAAAGTGAGTAGTCATACTAATTTATTACTTCAACATGTAAAATCAAACCCAGAATTATCAGATGTGCAGATGAATGAACCCTGTTGTTTGCTTGCTTTGGCTTATTTATTTGTTGCTGTTTCTTTGTTTTAGATAGGTTTTACGTAGCCCAGGCTGGCTTGGGATGCTCTGCAGTCTAGACTCTCCTTTAATTTGGAATCTTCCCATGGCAGCTTCCTGAATGCTAGGAGTACTGGTGTATGACACTGGTGTACTCTGCTCCATTCTGAGGATTTTGATCAATGCATAACTGTAACCCAACGCAGTACATTCCCCCTCAGTAGATGCAAAGTCAATGAGCATAATCAAAAGCCAAAATTGTTTTACTAGTTATATAAAGAGAGCATCAGGACTAATCCCCCAAAGAAGTATCTCTCTGAAGGAAGCAAGCAGCTTTCACTGGGGAAATGAATACAAATTTGTATAGAAAAGAGGCCTCACATGTAGAAGTAGACAACTTTCTGAACATGCTCAGTTAGAGATCATGCTTCTTCACATAACACATTGTTTAAAAAAAAATAGGCAGTGTGTGTGTGTGTGTGTGTGTGTGTGTGTGTGTGCGCGCGCGCGCGCGCGCGCGCGCGCGCGCACACACACACACACCGGAGGTGGACTGGGTGCAGTAGCACACACCTTTAGCCCCAGCATTTGGGAGGCCAAAGGAGGTGGGTATCTGAGTCTGAGGTCAGTCTGGTCTACACAGTCAGCCAGAGTTACTTGGTGAGATCCTGTCTCAAAAAAAACAAGCCAACAGGGTTGGGGATAGCTCAGTGGTAGAGCACTTGCCTAGCAAGTGCAAGGCCCTGGGTTCAGTCCTCAGCTCTGACAAAAACAAAAACAAAAACAAAAAATAAAAACCAAATAAATAAAATAAAAAAGAACAAACAAACAAAAAACTAACCAAACAAAAAAGAATGCCTGCTACTCTTACAGAGGTCCAGAGTTTTGTTCCCAATGCTCATATCGGGTGGCTCACAATTGCCTATAACTGTACCTCTAGAAGATATGACATCTTCTTTTGACCTCCATGGGCACACACAGGTGTGTACACACACTTATACATAGGCCAAGTGTTACATTATAAGCAGTCCTGATCAGTAAATTACATGATACTGAGGAAGATTGCTGCCAAGTCAACTTCAAGGTGAAGGTTAAAAAGAAAGGAATCAAGTTGGGGTTGAGGGTAGAGAGATGAAGAGTCAGCAGTTAAGAGTGCTTGTTGCACACTCACGAGGACTGGGCTTCAGACCCCAACATCCATATAAAAAGCTGTGTATCCAGCACATGCCTGTAAACTCAGCGCTGAGTGGAGCAGAAGCTGGAAAATCTCCAGGGGTTGCTGGCTTCTGACCTAGCCCAGAAAATGTGAGCTTTGGGTTCAGGTAGAAACTCATAGGCCAAAAGGCTGGAGGAACGGCCCTGTGGTTAAGAACACTGGCTGTTCTTCAAAAGGTCCTAGGTTTGCATTTCAACACCCACATGGTGGTTCACACCATCTGTAACTTCAGCTCTAGGGGTCTGAAGCCCTCCTCTGGCCTCTGCAGGTGCCAGGCACAGACATGATGAACAGATACACAGGAAGAAAAAACATTCCATATACATAAAAATAAAATAATAATAAAAAAAGGAATAAGTTGAGAGATGAGCAGTTAATGCCTTCTTCTGGTGTCTGCACCTGTACACACGTGTGCACATACACTCGTACATACATATACACACACAAATAAACAAATGCTAATCTAAAAAAGGAAAATAAGGTTGCCTGGTCTTGAGGCACATGCCTATGACCCCAGCCCTCGGGAGACAGAGGCAGGATATGGTACAGCAGATTCCTGTGAACTGAGATACTCTCTCCAGGAGGGAGAGGGAGGCTTGTGTCCAGGAGTGTGGAAGCTTGCTGAGACTCTCCAAGGCCCTCCACCAGCTTTACAGAAGGACCAAATGGCCATGGCAATCTGGGGAGGAGCCTTTGGCCAGTGGAGCAGCAGGGACCTGAGAGCCCTCATCAAGGCCTACAGAGTGTTCCAGGCTCTGGGCCACTGTGTCTTCATCTGTTTGGGGGTTGGTTTTTGCTGATGTACCTGCCCTTTTTTTTTTTTTTTTTTTAGGTTTATTTTATCTCTCCTCTCTCTGTCTCTGTCTCTCTCTGTATGCCCTATATGTGGGGTGGGGTGCCCGAGAAGAACATTAGATCCTCTGAAACTGGAGGTTCAGGTGGTCCAATGTCGGAGCTGGGAACTGAACTCAGGCAGGTCCTCTGCAAAATCATCACCAGCTCTTAATGGTTCAACCTTCTCTCTAGTTGCTTTTTTTTTTTCTTTTTTTCAGTCATCCTCCTCTCTGTTAAGTAACCTCTCTTCCATACTCCTGTTAGTAACCCCAGTAAAAATTCACTAGTTCAGCCAGGCAGCGGCATCACACACCTTTAATCCCAGCACTGAGGAGGCAGAGCCAGGCCTGTGAGTTTGAGGCCAGCCTGGGCTACAGAGTGAGTTCCGGAGCAGCCAGGGCTACACAGAGAAACACTGTCTCAAAAACAAAACAACAACAAATCCAAAAAACCAAAAAAACTCATTGGTTCACCAAGTTGGACTTGGTTGCAATCATCACTTTGGTCTGTCCTGGGCTTCCCTCCTGGGGTGAGTAGATGTGTGTTGTGTCTCCTCAGGAAAATTCTCCCACACATTAAGGAGGATCACTAGGCCAGCCTAGTCAGTAAGAGTTCACAGGACTACACAGTGAGACCCTGTCTCAAACTAACAAACAAACCAGAAGTCAAGTCACCTAGAAGAATAGTTGAGCTACTTGTCTGGTTCCTCGTCTGGTTCTCAGATGCTCCGATTCTTTTAATGGTGAATGAGACCCAATTGTCTGATGTACAGTTTGGTCCCCTACCTAAGAAAATTATGGTTTATAGACAAAGAGGTATTTATTTACTTTTGCTTTGTTTTAAGTATTTATTTTTATGGAAATGGATTTTCAATTCATTTTGGCAAATACAGGGAACATGATTACTGGATTTTGTTGTTAAGATATATTTCATTTTATAAGAAACTATCCGAACTGGGCCTGGCAGCACTAGCCTGTAATTTCAACTACTCAGGAGAGTTAGGTAGAGGGGTCATGAGTTCAAAGTCAGCCTGGCTAGTAAGTTTGAGGCAAACCTAGCTACACTGAGATACCCTATCTCAAATAGACACACAAAAGAAACAAAGAAAGAGAAGAGGGGGGGACGGAGGGACAGAGGGACGGAGGGACTAGAGGTTCCCTGCTCTGCACATCCTCTTGTGCATTTGATGTTGTCAGGGTCCTGGATTATTTGGCCACCCTGACAGGTGTACAGTAGTGTGGCATTGTTAGTTTTGTCGTTCAGTTTTTTCTTTCTTTTTTAAAGATTTGTTTATTTTATTTTATGTGTATGAGTGTTTTGCCTGCATGTATGTCTCTGAACCATGTGCTCCTGGTGCCCGCAGAAGTCAGAACAGGTGTCAGGCCCCCTGGAACTGTAGTTATGGAGGCTGTGAGCCACCGTGTAGACGCTGAGAATTGAACCCAGCTCCTCTGCAACGGCAACAAGTGTTCTTTCCTACTGAGCCATCTCTCCAACCGTGTGGTTTCCTAAAAAGTATTTTTGCGTACATGCATGTATGCGTACTCACTGGTGAGAGGCTGGAAGTGGGCATCCGGTGCCCTCCTCCATCCCTCTCCACCTGTTCCTTTTGAGGCACGATGTCTTCTTGAGTCCAGGGCTTATGCTGTCTGTGCCAGGATAGGAGCCAGCAAAGCCCAGGGATTCTCCTGTCTCTGCCCTCACTGGAGCTGGGGTTATAGCATATGTAGGACACTTGGCTTGTGACATGAGTGGGTGCTGGGGTCCGGACTTTGTTCTTCATGACTGTGCAGCAAGTGCTTCTAGCCAGTGAGCTGAGCTGTCTTCGTGTGTATGTGTGTGTGTGTGTGTGTGTGTGTGTGTGTGTGTGTGTGTGTGTGTGTGTGTAAGATCAGGGTCTCACTATATAGTCCAGGGTGACCTGGAACTCACTATGGTCAGCCTATGCTAACCTCAAATTTGCAGCAATCCTCCTGCCCCAGTCTTAGCCTCTCTAGTGCTGAGATTATAGATAGATGCCATGAAATCCAGCTCAAACTTATTCTTTTCCTTTTCCTTTTTTTTTTTTTTTTTTTTTTTATTCGAGACAGGGTTTCTCTGTGTAGCCCTGGCTATCCTACAACTCAATCTGTAGACCAGGATGGCCTCAAAGTCACCACAGAGATCTGCCTGCCCCTGCCTCCTGAGTGCTGGGATTAAAGGCGAGCCACCTACTCTTTATTCTTTTCTTCTTCTTCTTGAGACAGGCCTCTCTCTGTAGCTCTGACGTCTCTGTCCTGGAACTCTCTAAGTAGACCAGGTTGGCCTTCAACTCACAGAGATCCATTGTCTCTGCCTCCTGAATGCTGGGGTTAAAGGCATGAACCACCATGCCCAACTTATTCATTGTGTGTGTCTGTACGTGTGTGTGTGTGTGTGTGTGTGTGTGTGTGTGTGTGTGTGTGTGTGTGTTTCCACACGTGTGTGGAGATCAGTCTACCTCTTGCATGGGTACTGGGGATAAACTTCAATCCTCTGCTGGAACGGCAAGTACCTTACCAACGGAGCCACCTCCCCAGCTCGGGAGGAAACTTTCATCTTCACACCTTTGATACTGCATTTCTGTTTTAGATTGCTAACACATTGTATTGGGGGGAGGGTTAATATTAAAGACTCAGAGGCTGGAGAGATGGTTCAGAGGTTCAGAGTTCTTGATGTCCTTGCCAAGGACCCAAATTTGATCCCCAGCCACCATGAGAGGTAGCACAGCTGCCTTTAACTGTAGCTCCAGGGAGATCTGACTCTGTCTTCTGGACTCCAGGAGCATATGCACTCATTAATACATATCCAGACAGACAGACAGACAGACAGACAGACAGACACACACACACACACACACACACACACACACACACACACTAACAATATTGAAAACTCTCTTGGGAGCCAGGTGTGACACATGACTATAATCTTAGCAATGTGGAGTCTGAGGCAGGTCTGAGGTCAGCCTGACCTACACAGAGACGTCCTGTCTCAGAAAACTAAAACAACAAAACTTTCCTTGTTCCTGGGGCATAGCTCATTGACAGGGCTCTTGTCTAGTTTGAGTGAGCCTATGGATTTAATTCTTCACTAAAAATAAAATGAGATCAATGAACTCTTTATGAATGAAGGGTTGGGAAGATGGTGTGGCGGCTCACGTCTGTAATCCCAGCACCTGATGAAGGAGGAGGTTCCCTGAGAGTTTGAGGTATGCCCACATAGTAAAATGCAGGCTAACCTGGTCTACAGAGTAAGACTGTCTCAAAAACCAAAACGAAAAACAAAACTACCCCCAAACAAAACAGAAGACACCCCAACACACACACAAAAGGAAAAGGCCACTGTAGTGGCTCATTACCTGTGATCCCGGTACTTAAGGGGAGGAGGCAGGAGGATTAGGAGCACAGTGTTATCACCAACATCTTCAGCTGTATAGTGAACTAGAGGCTAGCCTGGGCTAGACCCTGTCTCAACACTGCCACACACCTGCCAAAAACTGAAAAAGAATCCTGCCAAAAATTAAAAAGGAATCTGTATCCAGGAGAGATAGATGTGGAAACAGTACAGAGGATGCAGGCACATGACTGGGGTGGGGGTGGGGTACCTCAGTGCTCCAGCACACTTAGAAGTGCCTCCCTGAGTGCAAACTTGTACAACCACTGTGGAAATCAGTATGATGGTTTCTCAGAAAATTGGGAATTGATCTACCTCAGGACCTAGCCATCCCACTCTTGGGCATATACCCAAGGACTCAATCATACCACAAAGATACATGCTCAACTATGTTCATAGCAGCACTATTTGTAATAGAAAGAACCTGGAAACAGATGCCCCTCAACTGAAGAATGGATTAAGAAAATGTGGTACATATACACAATGGAGTACTACTCAGCAGAGAAAAACAATGAAAGCATGAAATTTGCAGGCAAATGAATGGAACTAGAAAATACCATCCTGAATGAGGTAACCCAAACCCAGAAGGACAAACATGGTATATACTCACTCATAAGTGGATTCTAGATATAAAGTAAAGAACAATCAGACTACAACCCACAGAACCAGGGAGGCTACATAGCAGGGTGGACCCTAGGATGACTGTGGCTTAGAATAAGTTTTGGTTTTACTCAATTACTGGGCAAGCCTCAATAAAACATTTCACAATTAGGAAAAATAAATAAAGACATGCCACTACCGCCTGACTACTTAAAAAAAAAAAAAAGCAAAACAAACCAAACAACAAACAAAAAAAAAAAACAAACAAAAAGCCAAATAAAATAGATAAAATCTGAAAAAAATAATCCCCCCAAAAAAACCAAAAACAAAACTCTCTACATCTGGCTCGTGGCCACTGCAACATTTCCTTCCATCTGCCGTGCGATGGCCCAGGTTGAACCTGAATAAAAGGTTATATGCTTGCATCGAAAAAAGAAAAAAAAAAGAAGTGCCCCCGATACTGACAACAGGCCCACCGACAGCTGTCCCCCTTTCTTGTGTGTCCTGGCACTGAGCCCAGGGCTTCGCCTCACGCCCATTTAGCCAGCGCTCCACCAGTGAGCCCCCCCTGAGCCCCAGAAGAGGGGAGCGGTGCTGAAGCCTCAGGCAGAGGCTGCGTCCCCCGCGGCTGATGGGTAACCAGGGTCTCCGAGTGCACAGCCCTGCTGCGGCTCTGGAGCACCTGGACCTCAGCTACCCAGGCTCAGCGGACAGAGAGAGGGGAGGGCCACTCTCTAGGTCTACTTCCAGTTTCTGAGGAGGACGTGAAGAGAGGAGTCCAGATGATGACATCCCGAATACCGCTGCCACAAGCCCGGGCTGGTTAGACGACTCAGTGGTTCAGAGCACTGGCTGCTCTTCTGAAGGACCCAGACTTGATTCCTGGCACCCACAAGGCAGCTCGCAACTGTAACTCCACTTCAGGGGGTCTGACGTTCTCTATTTGCTTTGGGAGGAGGCAGGGGTGTGGTTGACATGGTAGATCTTTCCTGACCCATCCATTAGAAGATTACATGAGGATAAAGATCCTCTCCTTCTTCTCATCCTTTGTATTAATTTTTTTAGACAGGGTCTCTTTCTGTAGCCCAGGCTGGCTTCAGACTCAAGGCAATCCACCTGCCTTAGTCTCCTGAGTGTTAGACTTACAGGCATGAACACTACACCTGTCCTTGGTATGCATTCTTAAAATTGAAAGATGACTGGATGGGGATGGAGAGATGGTTCAGAGGTTAGGAGCACCTGCTGCTCATGCAGACAGCTGAGGTTCAGTTCTCACCACCTACATGGCAGCTCACAACTCTCTGGAGCTCCAGTTCCAGGGGTTCCTGTTGTGGGACATTTGTACACTGTGTGAAGATGTATTGCTGTGATTGGAATAAAAAGCTAGGTATAGGTGGGATTCCAGGCAGAGAGGGGGAAGAAGGAGGTGGAGTCACCAGCCAAAGGCAGAGGAAGCAGTGTGGCAGTATGGAGATGAGGTAATGAGTCATGTGACAGAACTAGATTAAAATAAATGGGTTAATTGAAGTTATAAGAGCTAGTGGGACAAGCCTAAGCTAGGGTTGAGCTATCATAAGTAATAATAAGTCTCTGTGCTATTATTTGAGAGCTGGCTGTCAGGACAGGGAAAGACTTGTCACAGGTTCCAATGCCCTCTTCTGGCTCCTGAGGGCACCAGGCACACATGTGGTGCACATCCATATGTATAGGCCAACACTCATGCAGATAAATAAAATAAAGAAATCTCTGCAGCAGAGATAGAAAGAAAGATGGCTGAGAATCTACATATGTAGAATTGCTAAAGCACAGGACCACAAGCCAGACTTGGCAGTATAAGCTTGTAATGCCAGTTACTCAGGAGACTGGGGCAGGAGGATTGCCATGAGTTTGAGGCCAGCCTGAGGTACACAGCAAGACTTTGTCTCATAAAACCAAAACGGAAAAAAAGAAAAGGAAAATAAACCGAAACAAGTCATGTTGTGGAGGTTGTGGTGGGATGGAGCAAGAATGGACACCGAACCCGAGGCCTCGATCCGGCGCTGCGGAGAGAAGGTACGGGAGGGGAAGCCTCCGTTCTCTGAAGACCAAAAGAACTAGGAAGCAGACCGCTGGGGGTGGTAGAGAGGGGACCAGAGCGGCCCAACTCCACTGTGCAAAGCGTGCAGTTCGGACCCTGCATCTCTGTGTCACACTCACGGTGTCTCTCTGCACAGTGGTAGAGAAGTGCCATGTGTGACATGCTCTTTTCTTTTTCTTTTTTTAAAATTTATCTTTCAACAATCAGCTTGATACAGTACAAATTCTTATCCTAATTGTGAAATGCTTTATTGAGGCTTGCCCAGTAATTGAGTAAAACCAAAACTTATTCTAAGCCACAGTCATCCTAGGGTCCCCCCTGCTATGTAGCCTCCCTGGTTCTGTGGGTTGTAGTCTGATTGTTCTTTACTTTATATCTAGAATCCACTTATGAGTGAGTACATACCATTTTTGTCCTTCTGGGTTTGGGTTACCTCATTCAGGATGGTATTTTCTAGTTCCATCCATTTGCCTGCAAATTTCATGCTTTCATTGTTTTTCTCTGCTGAGTAGTGCTCCATTGTGTATATGTACCACATTTTCTTAATCCATTCTTCAGTTGAGGGGCATCTGTTTCCAGGTTCTTTCTATTACAAATAGTGCTGTTGGGCTGGAGAGATGGCTCAGAGGTTAAGAGCACTGACTGCTCTTCCAGAGGTCCTGAGTTCAATTCCCAGCACCCACATGGTGGCTCACAACCGTCTGTAATGAGATCTGGTGCCCTCTTCTGTGTCTGTAATAAGCAAATAAATAAATCTTAAAAAAAAATAGTGCTGCTATGAACATAGTTGAGCACATATCTTTGTGGTATGATTGAGCATTCCTTGGGTATATGCCCAAGAGTGGTGTGGCTGGGTCTTGAGGTAGATCGATTCCCAGTTTTCTGAGAAACCGCCATACTGATTTCTGCAGTGGTTGTACAAGCTTGCACTCCCACCAACAGTGGAGGAGTGTTCCCTTTGCTCCACATCCTCTCCAACATTGACTGTTATTAATGTTTTTGATCATAGCCATTCTGACAGGTGTAAGGTGGTAGCTCAGAGTCGTTTTGATTTGCATTTCTCTGATGATTAAGGATGTTGAGCATTTCTTTAAATGTCTTTCAGCCATTTGTGATTCTTCTTTTGAGAATTTTCTGTTTAGCTCTTCAGCCCATTTTTTAATTGGATTGTTCAGTATTTTGATGTCTAGTTTCTTGAGTTCTTTATATACTTTGGAGATCAGTCCTCTGTCAGATGTGTGGTTGGTGAAGATCTTTTCCCATTCTGTAGGCTGTCTTTTGTGACATACTCTTTAAAAAGTTGTGTTTATTATTCATGTGTGTGTGAGTGTGGACTGGCTTGTGCCCCCGTTCATGTGTGGGGGTCGGAGAACAACTTCCACTTGCCCAGAGTTCTGGAGACTGAACCCTGATTAACAGGTCAGCACTTCAACAAGCATGTTTATCCTGGACTGACTCCCGGCCGGGCGCTCTATTGTTGTTTAAAGACGGGGCTTGTTTCTGAGTCCTGGCTAGCAATGTTCTTACTTTCCATAAGTCTCAGTTTTTTCACTCCTAAAATGACAAGACTTTCCTCATGAGGCTCCCAGGAGGATTACACGAGGCAATATAAGCCAACAACACTTAGAACTCAGTAAGTGTTCAAGTGGTACGAGATCTCCGTGGTGGTGCACATTCATGGCTGTATGCTTGTCTAGCCACTGGGGAGAGGGTGTTGTTTTGAGATGGGGTCTGACCGTGTAGCTCTGGCTGGCCTGAAATTTGCTATGTAGACCAGGCTGTCCTGAAACTCATAGACATATGCCTGCCTCTGTCTTCTGATTGCTGGGACTAAAGAGGTGAGATATCTCACCAGGCCCATCTATGAATCAAATTAACTTTCTAACTAGAAACAGAATAAAAGCAATTTAAGTGTCTACTTTGTCTTTAAAAAATTTTTTTTTTACTTAGGCTGAAAAGATGGCACATACATTTTATCCCAGGATTCCAGAAGCAGAGGCTGACGGATCTCTGTGAGTTCGAGGACAGCCCAGTCTACATAGTGAGTTCTACAAAGCTAGAGCTATGTAAATAGAGAGACCCTGTCTCAAACAAAACAAAACAAAACAACAAAAAAAGAAAAAAGAAAGGAAGAAAGAAAAAGAATTTTAGATTGAATTGTAGGTTTAAAAAATATTTTTAAAAACTTTGTGTATGTATGTTTGTACCACATGTGGACAGGTGTCTGTGGAGGCCAGAAGAGGGCCTCAACTCTTCTAGAGTTGGAGTTACAGTTGTGAGCTGTTTGATGTAGGTTCTGGGAACCCACCGAGCCCAGGGCCTCTGCCAGAGCATCAGGGCCTCTGAGACACTGGACCATCTCTCTAGCACTCACAGTAGAAAAGTGGGAAATTATAGATGAACACAAAAAAGATATTGAAACCACCTCTAATCTCAATAGGTCAGGCTGCTAAGGTGCCTGGTTTTTCCCCTTAGAATATGTCCTGAATATTCTGTAAGTCATTCATGGTTCTCATGCATCCTTTTTGTTTTGCTTTATTAAAGGTGGGGGGTGATCATTTTAGCTCACAATTCCTGGTTACAGATCATCACAGGAGGGGAGTTGACATGGCAGGAACCCCCACAGTCAAGAGCAGGCAGAAAGCAACTCATGCCTACATTTTTTTAGAGGTTCCACATGTTTATTACTAAGCTAACCTACTAGGGCAGAACACAGAAACAAAAAGGAAAATCAGATCAGAAACAACATGCTGAGCTGTCCAGACAGGGTGATGTTTTCAGTTTGAGATGGTAAAATAACAATGACCTTGATAGAGGAATATGTGGGCTGTGTCATGGGCAATTCTGTACACGAAATTTTCTGGAGTCTCATCCTGAAGTTGTACCTGATTTTTTTTTCAATTTTTTGAAAAAAAATTCAATTTTCCAATTCTTGCAGCTGATTTTAAAAAATAGTGCCAGTTTTTAAAATTTTATTTGTGTGTGTGTGTGTGTGTGTGTGTGTGTGTGTGTGTGTTCGGGACAGGTTCTGTCTTGTATCCTGGCTGGCCTGGAACTTCTCTTCAGATCAGGCTGGTCTAAAAGTAAAAGCCTTCCCACCTTTGCCTCCTGAGTGTTGGCACTAAAGGCACTAAAGGCGCCTTTATATTCTATCATGCCTAACTTGATTTTGGCTGGTGTTTTTAATTAATATTGAGCTGTGTGTGGTAGTGTACACCTTTAATAATAGCACTCAGAAGGCCAAGGCAGGCAGATCTTTATGAATTCAAGGCCAGTCTGATTTACATAGTGAGCTGCAGGCCAGCCAGGCTACATAGAGAGAACTTGTTTCCCAAAACAAAAATAATTAAATTAATTTTTATTTATGTGTATGTGTATACCTGCTTGTCTGTGTGTGCACCAATACCTATGGATGCCAAAAAAGGGGATCAGATCTCCTGGAACTGGAGTTATGGGTGGTTGTGTTGCAGGTCCTAAGGAACTGAATTCTGGGTCTTCTGCAAGGATAGCAAGTGTTCTTAACCACTGAGCCATCTCTCCAGCTCCTGACTTTTTCCTTTCTTTTTAAGATTTATTTTACTTTAATATTATGTATATGTTTGTATATCTGTATGGGAGTATGTGCACATGAGTACAGGTGCCCTTGGAGTTCAAAAGAGGGTATGGGGACTGGACCCTTATCCCTGGAATACAGGTGGTTTCGAGATGCTTGATATGGATACTGGGAATCCAACTCAGGTCTTCTGCAGAGAAGCTCATGTTTGTAACTGCTGAGCAACCTCTCCAGCCTCCTGTACCTGTGTTTATTGCCAATTTTAATCTGAATCTATTGAGAATTGGGCCACTTTGCTTTTGTTTCTTGGCTAGGAATTACTTGATTCTGATACACACACACACACACACACACACACACACACACACACACACACATATTTCTTTTTCTTTTTTTGGTTTTTCAAGACAGGGTTTCTCTGTGTAGCCCTGGCTGTCCTGGAACTTTCTTTGTAGACCAGGCTGGCCTCGAACTCACAGAGATCTGCCTGCCTCTGCCTCCCAAGGGCTGGGATTAAAGGTGTTTGCCATCACCACTCCCAGCTGGATATAATAATCTTACTGTCATAACACAGTAAGTGGTCTGTCAATCTCTCTCTCTCTCCCTCCCTCCCTCCCTCCCTCCCTCCCTCCCTCCCTCCCTCCCCCCCCCCTCCCTCCCTCCCTCTCTCTCTCTCTCTCTCTCTCTCTCTCTCTCTCTCTCTCTCTCTCTCTCTCTCTCTGTGTGTGTGTGTGTGTGTGTGTGTTTGCGCATGCATGTGTGCATGCATTCAGCCTATTTCTAATTTCTGATGTAGTTGAGTTGAGTTACCTGGATATGTCTTGGAGAACCGGAGATCATTTTAGCTTGACACATTAATATTTCACAGACTTGTGATTGGTGGGTTGAAGATGAGAAAATTAATTCACTCTCCCTAGGTTTCAATCTGTCGATAGAACCACAAGACTGTCCCAGGGCTAGGCTGCTCCTGAAAGCAGTTTTGGCCTCTAGACTCTGGAACTGGAGCCAGCTCCTCCTTCGGTTTTCATTCATCTTTGTTCCCAGACAAGCATCTCTTGATTGGCTGTTGGCTTCAGGTTGCCTGTATGCCTCACTGGCAACTAAAATCTCCAGCTCTTAGAACACAGAGAGGAAAACCCTTTGCTCAGGGAATCCAGCTTTAAATATGGTGTTCACAGTGAATCTCAGGTGATTGGTTGGTCCATCATGCTGATACATTGGCTGAATATTCTGCAGAACTGACCAGATTGGTCTGTGTGGGTTCCCAGCGACCTGGGGCCTTCGTTTCTCAACTTTTCCCTTATGGTGTCTGTTGAAGGACAGCATTCTAGCAGCTGTCTCTAAGCTGCAGTTGGTGGGTTTGTAATTGCAGGCTCTCTCTTAGATATCGGGGGTGGGGGCACTGCTGGGCATGGGGATATATACACCTCTATAATTCCAGCACTTGGGAGCAGAGCCAGGAGGATACACATAAGTGTGAGGCCAGCCTGCCGTACACAGTGAGTTCCAGGCTGGCTAGGACCACAGATTGGGATCTTGTCTCAACAATACTGAGAGATGACCAAGTGGCTAAGCGCTCTGGCTGCTCCTGTAGAGGACCTGGGTTCAGTTCCCAGCACCCAAGCGGCAGCTCGCATCATCTGTAACTCCAGTTCTCGGGGCTCTGGTGCGCTCTGCTGAATCCCTGGGGCACTAAGCATACGTGTATATGGAACACACACACACACACACACACACACACACACACACACACACACACACACACCTAGGCAAAGACTCATATGTACAAAATAAAAACAAATAAATTAACAAGACAAACAAACAGAAACAGAAACTAAAATAAAGGCCCGCGGAATCGCTGTGTTAGTTACTCCTCTGTTGCTGTAGAATGTCAAGACCAAGGCAGCTTGGAGGAGAGAGCCTGTGATGACTGATGCATCCGGAGGGATAGGAGCCTGTGATGGCGGGGAAGTCAGCAGCGAGCGGCAGATATGGAGGCGCCGGCAGGAAGCCGAGAGATCACATCTTTATATTTATTTTTTGTTTGTTTGTTTGTTTGTTTGGAGATGGGGGTCTCTCTACATAACCCTGGCTGTTCTGGAACTCACTCTGTAGACCAAGCTGGCCTCGAACTCACAGAGATCTGCCTGCCTCTGCCTCCAGAGTGCTGGGATTAAAGGTATGTACCACCATGCCTGACAACATTAAACATTTAAATTTTTATTGCGTTTATTATTTATTGTGTGTGTGCATATATGAGCATGTCACAGCATATGTATGGAGGTCAGAGGGTAACTTGCAGGAATCAGTTTTCTTTTTCCCCAGTGTAGGTCCTAGGAATTGAACTCAGGCCCTCAGTCTCAGCAGCACTGATTCATCTTGCTGGCCCATTTTTGAACTTCTGGATCCTCCTGTTCTAGGACTACAAGTGTTCAATATCACACCTGGTTTAGGCAATGTTGGCAACTGAACCTGGGGCTCCATCTGTTGTGGCTGCGACTTGAGACCCCTGAACAAGACCACCACAGAGCCAATATCTGATGCAAAACACACAGGGGTTTACTGATAACAAGCAAACCCATGCTTGGTCCGTGTCCAACATCTGACAGTGGGTGGAGGAGATCAGCCCTGAGCTTTTTTTTTTAAAGGGAAAAACTGAAAATAGGGTGGTACAAGCCTTGGTGTCATATGATTGGGTGAGGGTGTGTAACCTTTGAATTTACTGGTTGGGGGTTATAGTTATCATTTTTGGGTAGGCCTGGACAAGTTCCAGTCTCTGTCCTTGAGTTGCCGTGGGGGCTGGCTGGCCTTGCACATTCACTTTGACCCATGCAAGTAGCTCTAAATTGGTGGGGGTCCCAGACAGTAAACAACTGGCTGAACCTTGAACAATCAGAGCATGTGCAGAAAGGGAGCTCCTGCAAGGACTATGTCTTTTGTTCACGGCCCTCCCAGAAACTGCTGCTCAAGTCTCAGGAAACTGAAATTGAGGCCTGATCTCTGAGAAGACTGAGCAGCCTGGTATGGCGTCTGCTTGGTCCTTTCATTGCCGCCTTGAGGTGTATATCATCTCCAATCTTGGAGATGTTTCTTTTTGGTAAAAGACTTTATCAGCAGGGTAGTAGATCATTTTGGAGACTAACTGGACCAGGACATAAGAGTTTTCCCATTATCAACAGCAAAGTGAGCTTCCCCATACTCGGTTGTTGCCATCTGCAAGTGTGTCATGGGTTTGATTCAGGGGCTGATATTGGGATTCTAGCATCCTTAGTTCAGTGGTACCCAGACAGGAATCTTCATTTAGTTAAGGCATCAATGACGTAAGAGCCAACAGTAATTAGCAGAAGCACAAGGGTCAAAAGCCCTGTGATGGCTGACAGAGTTCCTTATCCTAAAGAAACTTGGAAAGGAGAATGGGGACCAGTTATTACTTTATCTCAGGTTCCCTATGATGAGAAATTCCCTTTTGATCTACCATTGGGGGCGGGGGAGGGAAGGGCAACGTTTTCGCTGCTGTAATTGCTTCCTGCTGATGTTGGGATGTTGTTGTCAGGGCCCTGGAAAGCCGGAATGTTAGTCAAAGGCAAGGAGGGAGCATTTTATTGACCAGCTGAAGAGGTGGCATTTATTCGGTTGGATTGGTCCATATCAGCTTTCAGCAAGTTCAGGGCTTGTCAGCAAATGATGCTTGGATGTATCTGTCAGCCAAGTGGAAACCTGTTGAGACAGATACAAACTAGGAACAGGGGTTAAAATTCATGAACTTATTTGGAGCTTTCAGACCCATAGTCTCAGTAATTGTAGTATTATCATTTGCATTGAAATCCATACTGTGTTTTCTGTCTAGAGAGCCAGGTACAGATGGGACTGAAATGTCTTTGGCCCGATGAAAAGCATCTGTAAGTCTATATTTAGAACTTGTTTGTCTCTTTTTCTCTCTTTTAAGAGAGTTAGTAGCTTTAATTAATTAATGCATTGATCAGTTAAATAATAAGGTGGCTGCAATCTTGTGGAAGACTCTGGCTGACTGATGTTGCTAAGCTGACAAAGCCATAGCTAGTCCAGTCATCAGTGCCATCAGAGATCTGAGAAAGATAAATTCTACCTGAGTGCAGACTTCCAAGTCTATTAAAAAATGACAGAGACTATCCATTGCCCAGACCACCGTCATCCCAGGCTCCTGTAGTCTTCACAGCATTGGCAGGACAGGTGTCAGGACAGCATCAGTCTTGGCTGCTGGGCTCATAACGTGAAATTTCTCCCTGTGGAGGAGCAACTTGGGAAAGACCAATCTTATGTTGTGAGTGTCTCATTCGTCCATCCTGGGCCGGATCCCTGGCAGCAGGTGTTGAGTCGGGGCATCTTGACCAGTGGTCGGTGTCATCTGCAATTCAGGTGGCATCTTCTTGTGGTTGTTCCATATCTTCTTTGGAGACCATGGGATTCATTGCTAGGATCTGGGAGTCTCTGTTCGCTATATAAGTTTTTTATCAAATAATTTAAACGCCATATTCATTAGATCTTTGGCAGGTTTGAGAACCATTGTCGATTAAATATATCTGAGCCAAACACATCTAGGCCTAATCTTGAAAACAACTCTAAGTTCGGTAACAATAACCATCTAATTTGTCATCCTGTAGATATGTTAGGGCAAACACTCTACCAACTGAGCCAATCCCCAGCCCTGCTTTACGTAGGCATTTCATTTTATCCCATTTTGTGTGTGCTGGGAATTGATTCAAGGAGTTTTAACATACAAATTAATCCCACATTTACTATAGCACAACTTAAAACACCATGCCCTTCTGTCTGCTAAGGTTCTCTTATCTCCCAAAATTCTCTCTCTCTCTCTCTCTCTCTCTCTCTCTATTGTTTGTTTGTTTGTTTTTTGTTTTAAAGAGGGTCAAGCTTTGGGCTATGCTCATAGCTCCCAGTGATTTTGAACTGCCACGCAGCCCAGGCTGGCTTCAAACTCACAATCTTCTTCTGAGGGTCCAGATTGCAGGCACTCTTCACTTACCATTTCCTGCCTTACAACAATCTCGAGAAGAGGGTGTTGTTACAGTTTGCAGAAAACGGTGAACTTGGTGACAGGTCACTTGCCCAGACCCTGACAACCTCCTCTCTGGTGGAAGCCTTCTCCTCCCTGAACGCCTCTGCTCTCCTAATCATTTTCCTTCAGCCCCGTAGCCTCTTGCTGCTGTGGGATGTTCTATATGGCCAATGTGTTGCTCTGATCAGTCAATAAATAAAATACTGATTGGCCAGTGGCTAGGCAGGAAGTATAGGTGGGACTAACAGAGAGGAGAAAAGAAAGAACAGGAAGGCAGAAGGAGACACTGCCAGCCGCTGCCAGGACACGCAGAATGTGAAGATGCCGGTAAGCCACGAGCCACGTAGCAAGGTATAGATTTATAGAAATGGATTAATTTAAGCTATAAGAACAGTTAGCAAGAAGCCTGCCACGGCTATACAGTTTGTATGCAATATAAGTCTCTGTGTTTACTTGGTTGGGTCTGAGCGGCTGTGGGACTGGCGGGTGACAAAGATTTGTCCTGACTGTGGGCCAGGCAGGAAAACTCTAGCTACATCTTGCTCTTTCTCATCTAGTTAACTTCAGACCTTAGGGCCTTTGTTTGCAATTGTGTGTCCAGAGTTACATGACCTGCCACCACACCCTTAGGACTCGGACTCACTTGTTCTCTTCCCAGAGGCTTTCACAAAAATCATGTTGCAATCTCAGGGTGGTGGCACACGCCTTTAATGCCAGCCCTTGGGAAACAGATGTAGCAGATCTCTGTGAGTTCAGGGCCAGCGTGGTCTACACAAACTCTGTCTCAAACAAAACAAAATAAATGAACAAAACCACTAATTCTATTCAAAGTTGTATTTCCTTCTGTCCGCCTTAGTGAGTTCTCACACTCTCTCTCCCAATCTCTCTCTCTCCCCCATCTCTCTCTGAATCTTTCTCATTTCTCTCCTTCCCCACTTCCCCGTGTAGCTCAGCCTGGCCACTAACTCTATCCTCCTGCCTCTGTCTCCTGAGTTCACTCTGTGAAAGCAGAGGCTGTTGGGCTTTGCTACCACTCTGCCCTCAGTAGCCAGCACGGTGTAGTCAACTGAGGGAGAGAAAAGCCACTCAGCACTGAACAGTGGACATGGACAGTCATGTTTGTTAGCTCTCTCGCTGTCTCTCATGCTGTTTTTGGAAAAGACACATTTTGCCAAAGGTAACATAGTTTGAAAGTAGTAATGAGAGAGAATATCTCAAACTGATCAATTGTGAGATTGCTCCGTGGGTAAGGGCATTTCCTGCCAAGTCTGAAGATGTGAATTCTATCCCCAGGACCCATAAGGTACAAGGAAAGAGCCGATTTTCACAAGCTGTCCTGACCTCACATGTCCACACCCACACACATACACACAAAGTAAACTAATGAATGTAACTAAAAAAAACAACGGCCTGATCATTAGCGTTCCCATGGTATTAGATATGTCTGATCCTTACAAAAATATCACGAACAAAAGCATCATTTAAGCTTTTTTTTTTTTTTTTATTCTCCCTCTCCCTCTCCTCCACACTATGGTGTATAAGTGGTACTAGCTAACTGGCAGGAATTGGTCCCCTCTTCCCCATGTGGGTCCTGGAGACGGTTGTCAGGCTTGGCAGCGAATGCTCTTTGTCCACAGTCACCTTCCTGCCCTTCGGTCTTGTGTTTCTCGGAGCCACGTCTTTCTGTCTTGGTTGGCCCCAAGTTAGAGGTCGGCCTCACGCTGCCAGGGTTTGGATGTGGTTCTCCTCCACAGGCTGTGTTCTGAACACTCGGTCCCCAACTGGTGGTCTGTTTAGGAGGATTTGTGGAACCTTTAGGATGTGAATCCTAGCTGGTAGAAGTAGGCCACAGGGCCAGGCCTAGAAGGTTACACCTGCCTTAAATTTTATTTTTTTGAGATAGAGTTTCACTATGCATCCCTTACTAGACTGGGACTCTCTGTATAGTCCAGGCTGGTTTTGAACTCACAGATATCCCCCTGCTTTTGCCTTCTGAGTACTGGGATTAAAGGTGTGCACCTCCATGTCCTGCTCCCCTTTTACGTTTCTTTCTTTCTTTTTTTTTTTTTTTTTAGGTGTATAAGTGTTCTGCCTGCACGTATGTGTGTGTGCCTGGTGACCATGGAGGTCAAAGGCGGCAGTGGATCCCCTGACCTGGAGACGGTTGTGAGCCACCACACGGGCACTGGGAGTTAAACCAGGGTCCTCTGGAAGAACAAGGAGCCATATCTCTATCCCTGTCTCTCTCATTTGAGACAGGGTTTTTATGTAGCCCAGGCTGGCCTCAAACCCACTATGTAGCCAGCCTGGACTACCTTGAATTCCTAATCTTCCTGCTCCCACCTCCCAAGCTCTGTGATTACAGGTACATGTTCACCCAGCTGTTCACTATGGTGTTTGGGATGCTCTCAACAAGATCTGGCTCATCTACACTGAGTCCTGAAGGCTATGCATACATACATACATATACATGTGTGTGCACACGAGTGTGTGGCATTTTATGGTCTTCATCATAAAGAGTGAAGAGGGTTGGATTGGTGAGACGGTTTAGAGGGTTAAGGACCTTGTCGAAAGGCCTGGTGACCTGTCTTTGATACCTTAGACACACACGGTGGAAGGGGCAAACCCATTCCCACCCGTTGTCCCGACCTCCACAAGCATGCTGTGACACATGAGTGCAGAGATACACAGAAGTACTCACTGTAAAATAAAGAGTGTGTAAGGCTGGAGAAGCCGAGTGTTGATTGAGAACACTTGCTACTCTTGCAGAATACCTCGCTTTGGTTCCTAGCACCCACATGAGGCAGGTCACAACTGCTTTTTCTTTTTTCTTTCTTTCTTTTTCTTCTTTTCTTTAAAAAAAATTTCAAGACAAGGTTTCTCTGTGTAGCCCTGGCTGACCTGGAACTCACTCTGTAGACCAGGCTGGCCTCGAACTCACAGACATCTGCCTGGCTCTGCCTCCCGAGTGCTGGGATTAAAGACGTGCGCCACCGCCCAGCTAAGTTGCAGACTTTTAAGTTCCATTTCTATTGAGTTGGAGAACTGGAGGTGAGGATGGGTGACTAGGTGTGGGGATGAGATTTTTTTTTTTTTTTTTTTTTTTGAGACAAGGTTTCTCTGTGTAGTTTTGGTGCCTGTCCTGGATCTCGCTCTGTAGACCAGGCTGGCCTCCAACTCACAGAGACCCGCCTGGCTCTGCCTCCCAAGGATGAGAAGAATTTTATGACTTTACACTTTGTTGTTTTGAGACAGGGGCTCACTGTGTATCCTTGGCTAGCCTGGAGCTTGCTATGTAGACGGATGGTCTCAAACTCAGAGATCTGCATGCCTCTGCTTCCCCAGGCCTGGGATTACATGAATATGCTGCCACACTTTGCTAACTTTGAACTTTTGAGGACTCAGGAGATTAAATACAATGTAAAATTCTGCCTCCTGTTGTATAATTCAATAACTGAGAATTTGGAGAGAATTCAAGGTTAGCAGACAGGCCCAGGAAAGCAGTTAAAGCATTTGCTGGCCTTACATGGTAACCTCAGCCTCTTGTCATATAGTTCATCTTCAAGAGTCTGAGATAGGTAAGTCATATGCTTAATATCTAAGATGCTTCAAGTTTTCTTCAGAGCATCACTATTCTGGGCACATTTGGTTTGGGTTTGTAACCAGCCTCATCAGCAGTACCAGTCTAGGCATTTCCCTTTTGTTTGAAACAAACTACAAGGTTTTTCAGTCCTTCATCTACCGTGAATTCTGCAGACTGAATTTAGGGTATTTGGCAGCAAGCGTCTTCACTGAGGCATCTTGCTGGCCCTCTGTTTTTGTTTCTGAGAAAGGGCTTTGTCAGGTATCCCAAGCTTGTCTTAAACTTACCAAGTTAGCCTCAAACCTGTCATTCTCCTGTCTCAACCTCCTGAGTACCATAGCCAGCTTGGTTACTAGTTCTTATCTCTTTCTCTTTCCTTCTCTTTTTAGTTTTTCCTCAATATTTTTCTAAAATAAGGAACTACCTTGTAGTCTTCATATTCAGTAAAAACCATATTAACTTCAAATTATCTTTATTCAGTCATTCAGAAAGTATGTAGAAGGAGGGGACAGCCTGAAGCAGCTCCGAAACTTTTCTTTGAAAAAGCAATATAAACCGGGTGGCGGCGCGCACGCCTTTAATCCCAGCACTCGGGAGGCAGAGCCAGGCGGATCTTTGTGAGTTTGAGGCCAGCCTGGGCTACAGAGTGAGTTCCAGGACAGCCAGAGTTACACAGAGAAACCCTTCCTCGAAGGAAAAAAAAAAAAAGAGCAATATAAAACTTGAACAAAAGATTGGAGAGATAGCTTAATGGTTAAGAGCACTAGCTGCTCTTTCAGAAGTCCTGAGTTCAATTCCGAGCAATCACATGGTACCTCACAATCCAATGCCCTCTTCTGGTCTGCAGGCAGACATGCAGACAAAGCACCTGTGTACAGAAACAAACAAACAAACAAGAAACTGGAGGTGGTGGCGCACACCTTTAATCCCAGCACTCTGGAGGCAGAGCCAGGTGGATCTCTGTGAGTTCAAGGCCAGCCTGGGCTATAGAGTGAGTTCCAGGGCAGCCAGGACTACACAGAGAAACCTGCACTGAAAAACAACAAAGAAGCAAAACTCAGGAAACTTGAACAAAAGATGATATGAACAGAACAAATAAAAACATTAACAGAGAATCCTTTCAGCTCTGTATCACTCACAGGTGCAGCCACTTTCCATGTACACATATGGTAACAAATGAAATCCAGTGTTATTACAGGAAAAGAGAAGCCCAAAGCTCCAGAGTTTGGAGGCCCTGCAGCAGGGTGGCTGACGAGTAAACTTGTCTGTGAACAGAGTGCTTCTAGTGTTTCCTGCTCTTCCTGTGATGCTGGCAAGGGGCTGAGGAGATGACTTAGCAGTTAAGAACTGCTCTTCCAAGGACCTGGGTTCAAATCCAGCTATTCACCTGGCATCTGACAACGGCCTGTAACTCCATTCCTGAGGGCTCTCACGCCCCCTCTGGCCTGCGCAGGCACTACACTCATGTGGTGCTCGTAAATACAAGCAAACACTCCCTAGTCCTGACTGTCCAGGAACTGGATCTGTAGCCCAGGCTGGCCTCAAACTTACAGAGATCTGCCTGTCTCTGCCTTCAAATACTGGGGTTAAACTGCCATGCCTAGCATTAAAAAGTTTTTTCTTTTTAAATTTAAAAATAAAAGAAGCAGATAGGGACTTGGTGTGTGGCCCAGTTGGTAAAGTGCTCACCTAACATGCACGAAAGCCCTGAGTTCCATCTCCACCACCACACACAACTGACCGTAGTTCTGTGAGTTCAAGGCCAGGTTGGCTTACATAGTGAGATCCTGTCACCAAACAAAATGGTGGTGGCACATACCTGTAACTCCAGGAAGACCACAACTGGGCACATTAATGTATATAGTTATTATCTTAGTCAGAGTTTCTGTTGCTGTGATGAAACACCATGACCAAAAAAAAAAGCTGGGGAAGAAAGGGCTTATTTGGTTTACACTTCCACAATGTAGTACATCATTGAAGGAAGTCAGGACAGCGCAGGAACCTGGAGGCAGGAGCTGATGCAGAGACCACGGAGGGTGCTGTTACTAGCTTGCTCCCCATGGCTTGCTCAGCCTGCTTTCTTTCTTTTTTTTCCATTTTTTTTTGAGACAGGATTTCTCTGTGTAGTTTTGGAGCCTTTCCTAGAACTCACTCTGTAGCCCAGGCTGGCCTTGAACTCACAGAGATCTGCCTGCCTCTGCCTCCCGAGTGCTGGGATTAAAGGCATGTGTCACCACCGCCCGGCTTTCAGCCTGCTTTCTTATAGAACCCAGGACAAACAGCCCCCGGGATGGGCCCTCTCACAATGAGCTGGGCCCTCCCCATCAATCACTAATTAAGAACATGCTCTACAGGCTTGTCTATAGCCTGATCTTATGGAGGCATTTTCTCTATTGAGGCTCCTTCCTCTCCAATGACTCTAGTGTATGTCAAGCTGACATGAAACTATCCAGGACAATTATAGAGTTCCTTAGACCAGAAGCTAAAACTTCTCAATATGGTTTAATCCCAGCCAATAAAGTAAAAAAAAAAAAAACAACCCTTGGGCTGGCTGTGGTAGCACATGTCTTTATTCCAAGCAGAGGCAGGTAGGTTAGTGGGTTTGAGGCCAGCCTAGTCTAATAGCAAGGTCTGGGCCAGTCAGGGCTATACAGTGAGACCATGTCTCAAATAAATGAGTAAATTTAGCCCGTCTAATGACTGAGGCAAGACCAGGTTCCATTGTGGAAACTGAATTTGCTTCAAGTGTGAGAGAGTAAAGGGATAGAGGCAGAGATCTTTATTTTGGCTAGAGTGGTTGCAAATGGGGTGAGAACCCACTTTATCAAGGAAGATATCGTGACCTTGAAATATATAGTAAACCCTTGGACAGATCTCCCACTAGGAGATATGATTTTATTTCTTGCTCATGAAAACTGTCTGGGAGAACACAGTGGAAATGACAGCTTTCTCCTGGCTGGACCCTGACCATGAGAAATAACCACTGGGCCGGGAAGATGGCTGTTGAGAATGCACAAGTGGGGAACCCCCAGTTGGCCGGGCCAGGGTGTCCCACTCATGAGGGAAACACACTGGGCAGATGCAGCAGGGTGTGTGGGAAGTCATTCATGTGCAGGCGCTGCATCCGCGTGGAGAGTTTATTACAATAGAGAGATGAAGAGACAGATAGGAATGGAGGAGACAGGAAGAGAGAGAAGGGAGGGAAAGCAGAGGTGTGCCCACCTCGTGGGAATGGAGAGTGAGAGAGAGAGAGAGAGAGAGAGAGAGAGAGAGAGAGAGAGAGAGAGAGAGAGAGAGGAAGGGGAGGGGTTTTCCTTAAAATGAGGTTTTTAGTCAGGATACAGGGCAGCCCCATGAGGCGGGATAGAATATTAATATTCCTCCGTTTTGATTATTATAAAAAGAGGTGAGTCAAAACTCAAGTCCAAGTGGATCAAAGACCTCAACATAAATCCAGTTACACTAAACTTAATAGAAGAGAAAGTAGGAAGTACTCTTGAACACATTGGCACTGGAGACCACTTCCTAAATATAACACCAACAGCACAGACACTGAGCACAATAATTAATAAATGGGACCTCTTGAAACTGAGAAGCTTTTGCAGGGCAAAAGACATGGTCAATAAGACAAACAGACAGCCTACAGAATGGGAAAAGATCTTCACCAACCCCACATCTGACAGAGGGCTGACCTCCATAGTATTTAAAGAACTCAAGAAACTAGACATCAAAATACTGAACAATCCAATTTAAAAATGGGCTAAAGAGCTAAAAAGAGAATTCACAAAAGAAGAATCACAAATGGCTGAAAGACATTTAAAGAAATGCTTAACATCCTTAATCATCAGAGAAATGCAAATCAAAACGACTCTGAGATACCACCTTACACCTGTCAGAATGGCTATGATCAAAAACACCAATGACAGTCAATGTTGGAGAGGATGTGGAGCAAAGGGAACACTCCTCCACTGTTGGTGGGAATGCAAGCTTATACAACCACCGTGGAAATCACTATGGCGGTTTCTCAGAAAATTAGGAATTGATCTACCTCAAGACCCAGCCATCCTACTCTTGGGCATATACCCAAGGAATGTTCCATCATACCATAAAGATACATGCTCAACTATGTTCATAGCAGCACTATTTGTAATAGCCAGAACCTGGAAACAACCTAGATGCCCATCAACTGAAGAATGGATTAAGAAAATGTAGTACATATACACAATAGAGTACTATTCAGCAGAGAAAAACAATGACAGCATGAAATTTGCAGGCAAATGAATGGAACTAGAAAAAAATCATCCTGAGTGAGGTAACCCAAACCCAGAAAGACAAACATGGTATGTACTCACTCATAAGTGGATTCTAGATATAAAGCAAAGAACAATCAGACTGCAACCCACAGAACCATGGAATATATATATATATATATATATATAGAGAGAGAGAGAGAGAGAGTGCATGGGGGACTCAAGGATGACTGTGGCTTATAATAAATTTTGGTTTTATTCAATTACTGAGCAAGCCTCAATGAAACATTTCACTATTAAGATAAGAATTTCTACTGTATCAAGCTGATAATAGAAAAATAATTAATTAAAAAAATAAAAAAGAAAAAAAATTGAACTATTAAAAAAAAACCAAACAAACATATTTTGCTAAGGTAAAAAGGGGGAACTAGGGACTCATCATCCCTCTCCACATTCTATTCTTTCCCTTGTTTTATATATTTAAATTTTTTT
Organism: Peromyscus maniculatus bairdii; assembly: GCF_049852395.1. Taxonomy (NCBI): domain Eukaryota; kingdom Metazoa; phylum Chordata; class Mammalia; order Rodentia; family Cricetidae; genus Peromyscus; species Peromyscus maniculatus. Next base: position 25,447,294 of record NC_134861.1, on the reverse strand, counting down.
ATTGGTGGATTCTGCTGGAGTTTATTGGTGAATTCTGCTGGAGAATCTGATGCAGATAAGCACTGGAGGGCTCCTGTTGCAAATCATCCTCTGGAGTGATGGAAGGATCTTTCTACTGGCACTTGGAGGAGACCCGATCTGGTGTTGGTGTGGGCCCAGGGTTCTGTTTATGTCTTTCCTCAGGACAATGAGGTTCCTCTTTGGGTTCCCGAGCACTATGTGTGCCCTGTGGCTGCTGCTGAAGCCCAACATGACAGAGACCTAATGGGTCTTCATGAAAAAAAATCTACCCTTCTGATGCCAATGGTGACTGAGAGCCCAATATGGCCAGCTTTGGCAAGCATTAACATAAGCCTAGGAACTGTAGCCATGCGGTTGGATTCTCCAGAAGGTAATGTTGGTAACTGCTTTTTCAAGTATGTTTGAGAACATGTCACCCAGACACCTTGGAGATTAAGGATAACCCTGAAGGTCACTGACCTCCATTTGTTAACAGTTGCATGCCAGCTAAGCCTGTTCATTTCCAAAATCCTCTTCAAGCTGGTGTGGTACCTACTTTTCAGGAGTGGCTCTGTGCAGAATTTATTGGCCTCCTGAAATTCAGTTAGCCCCCTTTGAAGATACCTTAAAATTTATGAGCCTGAATGTAGCCATTATTGAGACCATTAGTTCTGCTCCTTGTGAGCTGCCTGACTTTTCTTTATGGTTCTTAGTTGTTCTTTTGCAGAGCTGCCAGATTAAGTCGTGCTGGGATCAAGAAAAATGGGCCTTGGTGGTTTGTGTTCCTGCAGTTGTATCTATGCCAGTAGATGCCCACACACTCCAGAAGAGAATTTGACATTGCTGCTGCCATTGTTGCTGTTATAGCAGAGGCGGCCACTGCTGCTACTGTTTCTGGGATTACCATTTCATAATTGCTTACTACAGCTAGCACAGTGGAGACCCTGGCAGCAAAAGTAGCTACCACAGTTAGTTAATCTTTCTTTCTATTGGGCATGATAAATTTAATTCAGTAGTTATATACATTTCAATTGGCTTTGAAAATTATAAATTTATAAACTCAAGTTCCATTTGCTTTTGGGATACCATCTTATAAGAACTCCAATTTGCAGTAAGGCTTATTAAGGAAGGGAATGGCTCAGTTGCCTTTAGCCTACTGGCTATGGGTGAGATAGTACCTCTGTTGGTTATTTCTGTGTCAAACACATAGATTGCAAGCCCAGCGCCACTTTGAGATCTTTGGCAGCAGTTAACTCTGCAGCTCACACACGATTGAGCCTGTATAATAATGAGTATTCAGAGACTGGTAATGCCTGGGGAGCGCTCACCAACCTAAGACAGAGTGTCTGTGTGGCCTGGGCAGGCGTCTCCATGACGGGTAAGGTGACCTGCTGATGTCCCCTGCAACCTAAGTCAGAAGCTCATTTATTAGTAAAAGGGGGACCTATAGGTCCCTGGCCCTGGTTTTGGGTAACTGTTGCCTTGCTTACTGACCTTGACCTTGATATCCTCCCTATGCTAATTCCCTGCCGGGTTCTACCCTCCTGAATGCTTAAGGGAAGTTCCTTGTCTGTGTGTCCTGAATAATGGGCGTTAACAGCTTAGATGCAAGATTGTAAAACATCAGTAGTGAACTTCTGCCCTCCAGGATTCTTCCATTGTGCTGTAAGCCTGTATTTAAGACCTCCTCCCTTCTTCAATAAATGGCATTTGGCATCAAAAAAAAAAAAAAAAAAAAAAGAGGTGAGTTACGAAACAAGTCGGGGAATAAGAGTGCTGAATTCCCAAGACTACTTCAAACTGACAAGGGGAGAAGTGGGGAGGGGGGAACCAGGAGTCACTCATGGCAGGAGATCTCAGGTGTCTGTTCCTTGAGGGAGCTGAGAAGGCAGGTTGCAGCCGTGGTGTTTCAGGAACTTGGGGGGAAATGGCATGCCAAATCAGGAGTACAGAAGCCATGGCATCTGCTATTTCTCTGGAGGTCAGGAGGGAACAATGAATCTGCAAACTATGCTTGAAAAATAGGTGGGGTCAGAAACAGGCTCTGGAGATTGTCAGTTTTCATCAGATCAGATTTCTTGATGCAGTAGCAGAACTTTTCCTAGGAATCTGTGGGTATCTGTAAGATAGGTGGAATAGATTTTTATCATAGCAAAAGGGTTAAAAATCCATTTAAGGACTCTTAAGAACTCTTTGTAGTCAATGTTCTATCAGTTTATCAAAGCTGCATTTATCAGTATTAAAACTTTGAACCTCTGGAGTTATACCTGAAACCTGTACCATGAAGTCTGTGTATGAGGCATACCTGTCTGTAATTTCAACAGGAAACTTACTGGTGAACTATTAAGGTGCTTGCAATCTCAGGATTGGGTCTGTTAAGCTGATACCCTAGTCATCAAACATCATCAGATCTGAGAAGGATAAATTTAAGAAGTGAGACAGCTTTCCAGCTACCCAGGCAGCAATCCCAAGTCTCTCCGTAGTTGTTGTGGGACAGAAGCCCCAAAGGTAGCACTTGTTCAGCTGATAGGGCCAGAAGATCTGACAGATTTTTTTCTGTGGAGTAGAAATTTGGGGAGATCTTCCTACCTGTCACGGCAAAGAGGACAGTTGATCCCTATTACTCCTCTTATTCACAGTCTGGACAGGATCTCACTGAATGGCCAGTCTTGCCATGGTAGTTCTTCTGTGGCCATCTATCTTCTTGGAGGAGATACAAGATGCTGCCAGGAGCTGGCATGTCTCGCTGTCATTAAAAGCTTTTATATTAAATGTCATAGTCTCAGATCTCTACAGGTGTTTGAGGACTGAGGGAACAAAATCTGTTAAATGTATATATATAACTTTGAGAGCATCTGTATATAACTTAAATTTGAATATACAGGTTTCCCAGTTGGTCACAGCCCAGTGAAGAGTCGGCAAGGACAGGGAGGCTCATATTCTTAAGCCTGAACAGACCTTGAGTGAGGAGAGACATTCTCTAAGCCGTTGGCAGTGACATCTGAATCCACCACCATTTTTTTCATTTTTATTTGTTTATTTATTTTTCTATTATCAGCTTGATACAGTACAAATTCTCTTTTCCCTTTTCTATTTTAATAAAAAGAAAAAAAGAAAAAAGTTATAACTAACATAAGAAAAACTATATACAAAAGTACAATAACGGCCGGGCGGTGGTGGCGCACGCCTTTAATCCCAGCACTCAGGAGGCAGAGCCAGGCGGATCTCCGTGAGTTTGAGGCCAGCCTGGGCTACCAAGTGAGCTCCAGGAAAGGCGCAAAGCTACGCAGAGAAACCCTGTCTCAAAAAAAACCAAAAAAAAAAAAAAAAGTACAATAACTATATACCACATATACAAGCAATAAATACCTAAACAATGTCTAGTCCATTTGTATTTGACAAATTCAGAGAAAATAATTCCATTATTTATCCTATTTTGGTAAGTCCAAAATGTGCCTGATTCACTTTCTATCCTAACTTATATTACTAACAGAACTATCTTATAATGTCTTTCAAATTTATACACTTACACCTCTTTAATGAGTTTCTTTTCTGAAATTCTTAACAAAGAAAACTATAACTATCTAATCTTCAACTATAACTAACTAATCTTCAACTCCATTAGAGACCGAAGAAGGAAATAATATTACCTAATAAAAAATAAAAACAGGAAGTGCATGCAAGCCGCTTCCAGAAAAAAATGTGAGTTGACAGAAACAGCCAGCTGCCTGGACAGTCACCTGAGGTTTCTCTGCATGTTGGGGCATCATCTTCAGCCTATAGGCTTAGCATATCTGACAGACTCATTTGTGAAGTAGGATGTACACAAGGTCAACAGTTCGACTTCACATTGGGTGAGAGCAGTCCATGTACCAGAAACACATGAATTCCACTAGTGTTATGTCATGATTCAGGATTTTAAATTCTGGAAATTGTTGATATTTTTTTAATTCAGCTGTCCATTTTTCTTGGTTGTGTGGGTGTGGCTTCATCTCAGCATCCTGTTCTTCTCCAAATCCCTCTATTAAATGCCAGTTTACCATTTAGAGATGTGAGCTTAGTTACTCTTCAAGAATAACTGTTTCAGCTGCTTTTCCACTGCACATCAGAAGCCATCGGCCACTGCCTGTTCAGCTGCCTTCAAAGAAAAGGGCACTGTACCTTTTCCAGATTGCAAAGGCCACTTCAGTGATGGTGCCATGTTGTCCTGGCTTCAGAAGATGCCTTTTTTAAAGCCACAATCACACTTGATTTGGCAAGAATCGGTAGTCCTTTGCCACCACCATTTTTAATGCCCTGTAGCTATAATTCTGATCCCTGGGTACAGCCAGACTACAATCCTGAATGACTTATATAGAAATAATTATTTCTTAAGCTGTTTCCTGAGAAGGCAAAGAAGAGTGACAGGGAAATATCCCAGAGCTGAATGAGAACAGGAGAAAAGGGACTTGTGAGTCAGAGTGCAGCTCAACTCTGAGAAAAGGACCCTCCGAGGAAAGGAAAAGGACCCTCTGGGTGGACTCTATGCCAGGGTTTCCATCCCTAACCTAGCCCCTCCAGCCTGTCCTGGGAACAGGGAGCACAGAATGACATTTTCTCCATAGCTGCTTCAAGCTGAAACAGGGTGCAGATGGTCAGGAGGACTCTGGCTAGTTAAAGGTAAGGAGGGAACCAGGCATGTGGTCATCTGACCTGGCTGTAGAGACAGGGGACAATTACATTCGGCTGGGCTGGTCCACATCACACAGACAAGAGTCTCTGCTGGCATCCATAGAAGGGGAAGTGCTGCAGGTTGTGGTCCACACTGCTGCTTCAGTGTTTCTGCCAGCCTGTTGAAATATAGACCAGAGATGGGAGTTAAAATTTATGAATTCATTTGGAAGTTCTTGGCCCATGGAAAGGGAGACCAGGAGGGAGAGAAATTCCATCCCCAGGAACAGACATGTGGGGAAACTCATTTGTCTGGAGCTCGTTTGACCTCTGTGAAGTGGGTCCCATGGCTTCTTTTGATCCTCTGAGGCTTCTATGAATTTTTTATTTTATAAAAGAAAATAAAAGTTTTAGACAAATTAGTATTATCAATCAGTACTGAAATCCAAACCATAGGAAAGCAGGTAGTGAGTAAATAAGGAAAATTTAAAATCCTGAGCTTGTGACCCAAACTGTATCAGAATTGTATTAATGTTAAGATCTGAAATTTTAAAATTTTAATATAATAATACCACCTATGTGTGGTTCTACTGATGCCCCGGAGGGGAGTGCATATGTCTCTGGGCCCTGCCCACAAGAGCAGCTGTGGAGGAATGGATGCCAAGTCATGACTGGACCTCTGGCCTGCCCAGAAGGCTCAAGTGCCTGGCACCCCACCTATAACTTGAGTCAGAAAGTGCCTTTTCGGGCTGGAGAGATGGCTCAGAGGTTAAGAGCACTGACTGCATTTCCTAGAGGTCCTGAGTTCAATTCCCAGCAAACACATGGTAGCTCACAACCATCTGTAATGAGATCTGGTGCCCTGGTGCCCTCTTCTGGCCTGGAGTCACATATGCTGTATACATAATAAATAAATAAATAAATAAATAAATAAATAAATAAATAAATAAATAAATAAATAATTTTTTTTTAAAAGAAAGTGCCTTTTCACTGCCCTTAGTAAATATGGCAGTGAGGTCATATGACCTGTCCCCCTTTGACCTTAGCAAAGATGGCATCTGGCTGACCACATGACAACCCTTATCAAATCTGGCGACTGACCACATGGTCATGTGGGTTTTCTTTTCTTTTTCTCCAAAATAAACTGAAAAGATAAGGAACAAATAAATTGAAGCATTTAAAAGTCAGTCAGAAAGAAATATAGATGGCCATATCAATCGTACATTTCCATTCGCACATAGGAAATAGACTTTGTGAAAGAAAGCCGGAGAAGTAGCAGTGCAGCCGGGCAGGAGAGAGGGACGCCCTGGTCTGCGGCGTGGTGTGGGCACCTGCAGAGGAACGAACCCAAGCCGCGGGTCGGTGGTGGGGAGCGAGGGCATAGGTGAATTTCCCACGGTAGGGTGTAGGGCCCAGTGGACTGACCTCCAGCATCCCAGAGGGTTAGCGAAGGCAATGAATGGCGCAAGATAACCAGTGGGCCGTTGTCACAAAGACTATGGACCGTGGAATTGAGTGGGCACAGGCCGTCTCCATATGCCCTTGGATAAGAACGGGAGCAGAGGGGCTTATGTCTTCCTAAATGTTTGTTTCTGCTTTTCTCTAAAGATTTAACACTATTTGTCTTCTAATAGTCCCAGTTCAATTAAAATTTAAAGCTGATTTTGGAGTTGGAGAATGGCTCTCTCCTTCTTTAAACTCAAGCACGTTGTTAAAAGGAAAATGCAAACTCCCTGTATCATGCCAGAAGAAAAGAGCCATCTTCTGCTATGGGACAGGACAAAAGCCAAATTAATTAAGGGACTATTCTATTACTAATCTCAACTCTTTGATTCCATTCTGATTCTTTAAACTTTTCTTAAAGTATAAATTTTATATCAAAATTTACAAGATTAATATATATATAGTTATATATACATTTTAAACTTTGTTAAGATATGAATGGTCATATAGAGTACTAACTAATTCTAGAAAAAAGGCTTCAATTAGCTGCATATATATGTCTTTGTGTTCAAGTCTCTTATCAGTTTTCTGCAGGAAATCATGGCCAGGCCTAACATCAACTGAAGTCTCCAAGAAGAAGATGGGGCCCTGTTAATGTATCCAACAGTCTTATTAAATAAGAAACACAGAAACAATGTAAAAGAGAAAGCCGAGAGGTCAGAGCTCAGAGCTAAAATCTCACCCTTCCTCCTGCGCGGTGTCCCAGCTTCCCGAAAGAGAGCTATATCCTGTCTGTACGTCTTTTTTATAGTATTATTGTTCTGCCTTCTCATTGGTTGTAAACCCAAACACGTGACTGCCTCGTCACTGTCTGAATGTACAGCCCCCTAGGTCTTAAAGGCATATGTCTCCAATGCTGGCTGTATCTCTGAACACACAGAGATCTATGGGATTAAAGGCATGTGCCACCACCGCCACACTCTGTCTATGGCTCTAATAGCTCTGACCCCCGGGGAACTTTATTTATTAACATACAATCAAAATCACATTTCAGTATAATTAGAATACCACCACAGGGCCCCACAATAACAACAATTCCACGTGGACAATAATAATATCACTAAGCTGACAAACATCATCTACAGATCAGCTTTGAACTACAAGGTGCTCAGAGCAATTTTGAGATGACTAGCTGAGATGATCCAGTCTCAAAGACTACTTGAATAAGGACTTGAGATAAACCCTGAACTTTGGCATTATATACAGACTGGACAATGAAGGATATAGTTACCTTTCCTAGAATTTGACAATTAACCTTAAATTTTTCTTTCAGGATAAAGATAACTTTACCCATACCTAGCAGGAAGTAATTTTAAGAATACGACGCCCACATTCCCAAAGAGAATGTGGTGGGGTGGGTGGTTTTTTGGTTCTTTTAATGGGTTTTGGGTCTGGGATAATTTTCATTGTTTGGAGAGTTGGTTACAAGTTATTGTCAAGGGTTAGGAAAAAGGCTAAACAAAGGAGATTAGATTTAAGGTTCTTGTTTAAAAAAAGAAAGATAAGAAAAGAAAAAGACAATTACTAGTTTTAAATACTTTACATTGGATTGGATTGTTTTATATTGTATACAAATTTGAAATTGATATCGTTAGAAAATGCTATATGTATATTTCTAATTGTATTTATACCATTCATTTAACAATGTAATGCAATTTTCTGATCCTTGAATGTTATTATTACCAACTATTAGGATATAAAGAAATGAAAGTTAGTAGTTAGACATTACAATAGAACTTGTAGTCATATAAAATATGTTTTAAAATTTGAGCAGATATATTTCAGACAGGTCATCTTCAAACCCTTCAGAGATCTACAGAATATGGCATTTAAAATGTTTTAATAACTTAGAAATTTTTCTTTTTTGAGACATGTCAGCTCCTGGCAGTACCAATCTACTTCAGAGAAAATATGGGCATTGAAGAAACTGCATATGGAGTTAACTTTCATTGTGACAAAAGTTAGCTACTGGACAACAAAGTATCCTCGAATCAACAGGACAAAATGGACAGACAGAACATGAAACAAGGGACTACTGATTCTTGCCAAAGCAAGTGTGGTTATGGCTTTATCAAAAGGCATCTTCTGAGGCCAGGGCAATATGGCCCCATCCCTGAAATGGCCTTCACAATCCGGAAAAGGTACAGTGCCCTTTCCTTTGAAGGCATCTTAACAGGCAATGGGCCAATGGCTTCTGTTGTGCAATGGAACAGCAGCTGAAAGCTCACGCCTCTCGATAGTAGACTGGCATTTAATAGAGGGATGTGGAGAAGAAGGGGATGCTGAGATGAAGCCATATATACACAGCCAAGAAGAATGAACAGCTGAATTAAAAAACTGTCAACAATTTCCAGAATTTAAAATCCTGAATCGTGACATGACACTAGTGGAATTCAGGTGTTTCTGGTACATGGACTGCTCTCACCCAATGTGAAGTCGAACTGTTGACCTTGTGTACATCCTACTTCACAAATGAGTCTGTCAGATACACTAAGCCTATAGGCTGAAGATGATGCCCCAACACTGTGGAGAAACCTCAGGTGACTGTCCAGGCAGCTGGCTGTTTCTGTCAACTCACAATTTTTTTGGAAGTTGTTTGCATGCACTTCCTGTTTTTATTTTTTGTTAGCTAATATTATTTCCTTCTTGGGTCTCTGAGGGAGTTGAAGATTAGTTAGTTATAGTTGAAGATTAATTAGGATAGAAAGTGAATTAGATACATTTTGGACTTACCAAAATAGGATAGATAAGGGAATTATTTTCTCTGATTTGTCAAATACAAATGGACTAGACGTTGTTTAGGTATTTGTTACTTGTATATATTGTATATAGTTATTGTAATTTATTTAAAGACAGACACACAGGAAGTAGCTCGCTTTCGGGGAAGCTAGGAGCACTGCAGGAGGTAAGAATTTAGCTCTGAGCTCTGACCTCTCGGCTTTCTCTTTTACATTGGTTCTGTGTTTCTTATTTTAATAAGACGGTTGGTTACATCTACCCCTGATGACCTGAGTTTGATGTCCGGGACCCACATGAAGGAAGGAGAGAACTGACTCCCACAGTTTGTCCTCTGACCTCTACGTGCACACACTCACACACAACATAAGTCAATGAATGCTGCAGAGAAAATTTACAGCCTGGTATGGTGTCATGACACGGTAATCTCAACGCGGGGGAGGCAGAAACAGGGGGATGGATCCCTGGGGCTTAACAGCCAGCCAGCGAGAAAGCCGACCCCAAAACAACCCAAGTGGACAGTGTCTGAGGAAGAATGACACAGAGACTATCCTGTGGTGGTAATCTAATTGTATTGAAATATTATTCTGATTTGTACTGAAATATTAATTTGATTGTATGTTAATAAATAAAGTTGTCTGGGGGTCAGAGCTATTAGAGCCATAGCAAGAGTGTGGCGGTGGTGGCACACGCCTTTAATCCCATAGATATCTGTGTGTTCAGGGTCAGAGCTATTAGAGCCATAGCAAGAGTGTGGCGGTGGCGGCACACGCCTTTAATCCCATAAGATCTCTGTGTGTTCAGGGATACAGCCAGCATTGGAGACATATGCCTTTAAGACCTAGGGGGCTGTACATTCAGACAGTGACGAGGCAGTCATGTGTTTGGGTTTACAACCAATGAGAAGGCAGAACAACATACTTTAAAAATACGAACGGACAGGAAGTAGGTCTCTTTTCGCGAAGCTGGGACAGCAGGAGGAAGGGTGAGATTTTAGCTCTGAGCTCTGACCTCTCGGCTTTCTCTTTTACATTGTTTCTGTGTTTCTTATTTAATAAGACGGTTGGTTACATCAACATCTGGCGCCCAACGTGACAAGAATCCATTAAAAACTGCTTGGCTTGGCGGCAGGTCCGCTTTCCCGCAAGGGCGGCAGGCGGCCTGCGGCGGCGGCGGCGGCGGCGGCGGCAGCGGCGGCACACGGCGGCCGGCGGCGATCGGCTTCTTAGTCCGAGCTGCTGGCGTCCTAGTCCGGGTAGCAACTTCTAGCCCGGGCCTAGGTCTGTGAGCAGCTTGCCTAAAGCCGGTGCTACAAACAACTCAGACCTGCCCTGCCGAACAGGGCCCTGCCTGTAAAGCACGTGGTCGGAGCTTAAGGAAGCCAGACCCAAGCCTTGACTCGGCACAAGAGGGAACACGTGGCTGCATTTAAGCTTTAGCCGGCTACGCTTTCTTGTGCGTTCTCTCTTTCCTCTCTCTCTCTCTCTCTCTCTCTCTCTCTCTCTCTCTCTCTCTGGATTTACACCTGGGACACTAGGTGGCTGCTTTGAAAATCCCCTCGGATTTCTACTGTTCTACGCAGATTTGGTAAGTCATAATATATCAGATATTTTAAAGGAAACTATCTAAAAGAGAATTTTTTTCCACATTAAAAAACAAATGGGTTTTATGTGTGCATTGGAAGAAAATTGGTTTTTGTTCGAAATTTTAGGCAGTCTGGCAATGGAACAACTATATAATATTAGTATTGGTGGAATTATGCACCTCATCACTATAATAATCCACATTTTAATATTTAAAAAGATAGTCAATTTAAGTGCCAGGATAACAGCGTTAGAAGAACTTGTTAAACCTGTAAAAATTCAGACAGAAGAAATTAACAGTGAAGTTGTTTCAAGTCGGGATCATAAGGTTGCAGAAAGAAAGCCTGTTTTCACACAGTCACCCTTAATTTATCCTGTAACAGTACAGCAGATGCCTGATCAAATGGCTACACAAAATACTTGGGCTCCAATTGAAATGTTGGATTTAAAAAGGTTTAAGGAGGCAATAGTATCTTATGGCATGCATTCCCCATATGTAAAGCAAATGTTAAACACTTGGTCAACATATAATAGGATAGTACCACAGGACTGGCGGGACCTCGCACAAGGTGTTCTGGAACCCAGCCAGAGACTTCAATTTCTGACTTGGTTTAAGGAGGAGGCTAAAAACATAGAAAAACAATGGAGGGATAAAGGAGTACAAGTTTGCCAGGATCAGCTTATGGGCGAAGGCCAATATGCTTCAGCACAAGCACAATGTTTATATGATGTCCAAACCCTAATTTTATGTCGAACGGCAGCCTTGAATGCATGGGACAAAGTTGAGGAACCAGGAAAAAAATCTGAGTCATTTACAAAGGTGAAGCAAGGCCCAAAAGAGTCTTTTACAGATTTTTTACAAAGACTGGCTTCAGCAGTAAAGAGAACGGTCTCGGATTCAGAAGCTGGTAAGGCAATAATTGAATCTTTGGCCTTTGAGAATGCGAATGCAGCATGCAAAAGAATAATCAGGCCATTAAGGGCAAGATCTGCACCTATGGAAGATTGGATTAGAGAAACAATTAATGTTGAAGCTGATGAGCATGATGATACATGGGTAGGAGAAGTAATTTCAAAAGGTTTGAGGAGTGTTAGATGTTTTGGATGTGGAAAGCAAGGACATTTGAAAAGGGACTGTAGACAGGTCATTTCCAGAAACAATGTTTCTTCAAGGAACAATGGCAACAGAATGCCCCTTCCTTCTGGAGTATGCAGAAGGTGTGGTAAGGGAAAACACTGGACCAACGAATGTAGATCAACAAAGGACAGACAGGGTAATCCTTTGCCTCAGTCTTCGGGAAACTCCCAGAGGGGCCTCAGGCAGGCCCCCAGTGCAAATCCAGTTCAAACCTTTCCGGCAGCCATAGAGGAAATGCCTGCTCTGGAGAGCGATTAAATAACCAAATGCCTATTGGAATAAATCATGCTGGTCAGAATGATGAAACAGAGAGAATAGAAAATTCAGGAGAAAACATAAAGAAAATTTTTTGGCAAACTTCTATTAATGAACAAAGACCAAAATTAACGATAAAAATAAATGGTGTTTTGTTGTCTGGTCTGGTAGACACAGGTGCGGACGTTACCATAATTGCACCAGAATTTTGGCATCCAACTTGGCCTCTTCAGGAGGTAAACGTTCAACTGTTAGGAATTGGGACATTATCTCAGGTGAAACAGAGTGCAAGATGGCTCGAATGTATAGGTCCAGAAGGACAGAGAGGAAAATTAAAACCATATGTGGCTAACATAACTATGAACCTGTGGGGTCGAGACTTGTTGCAACAATGGAATACTCAGATTAACATCCCTCCAATCTCAGAAACAAATCATAAACTAGCACATGTTACTGAGAGAAATATTAGAAGATATTGTTCTAATGAGTGGTCACCAGCCATCCATATTATACAAGAACAGGGCACAATAACTGATGATCTTCCAAAGACACCAACAGCTCTACCTTTAAAATGGTTAACAGACAAGCCTGTATGGGTCCAGCAATGGCCTTTAACAACAGAGAAACTCCAGGCTTTAGAAGAGCTGGTAGAAGAACAGTTAAATGCTCAGCATATTGAAGAATCAACCAGCCCTTGGAATTCTCCTGTATTTGTTATTAAAAAGAAATCTGGTAAATGGAGAATGGTAACAGACCTTAGGGCAATTAACAAAGTAATTCAGCCAATGGGTTCTCTACAATCTGGGATGCCTTTGCCTACTCTGTTACCAAAAGGATGGCCTCTCATAGTTATTGATTTAAAAGACTGTTTCTTTTCAATACCCTTACAAGAAAAAGACAGAGAAAGATTTGCTTTTACAGTGCCTACTTATAATAATTCTCAACCGGTTAAAAGATTTCAATGGAGGGTCCTCCCACAGGGAATGTTGAATAGCCCAACTCTGTGCCAATATTTTGTACAACAGCCATTGGAAGTGATACGTAAAAAATTTCCTAAATCTATAATTTATCATTATATGGACGATATTTTACTAGCTGACTCAAATGCAGATACTTTAGAAATAATGTTTGAAGAAGTAAAGAAAATTTTGCCTCGCTGGGGATTACAAATTGCTCCTGAAAAGATACAAAGAGGAGATTCTATTAATTATTTAGGATATAAAATAGAGCTACAAAAAATTAGACCCCAAAAGGTGCAAATTCGGAGAGATAGACTACAGACCCTTAATGACTTTCAAAGATTATTTGGAGATATTTCTCATCTACGAACTATTGTTGGGGTAAAAAATGATGAACTGACTAATTTGTTCAAAACCTTAGAAGGTGACAAGGACTTAAATAGTCCAAGAGAATTATCACCTGAAGCTGAGAAAGAATTAGCCTTGGTAGAAAAGAAAGTGCATGAAGGACACGTGAATCGTATTGATCCAAAGCTGGATTGCATTTTGGTTATCTTACCTTCTAGGCGTTCTCCTACTGGAATATTAATGCAGAGGGAAGATATTATATTGGAATGGATATTTTTACCAAATAAACCAAATAAAAAATTAAAAACTTATGTGGAAAAAATCTCTGACTTGATTTACAAAGGAAAATTGAGACTTCGTCAATTAGCAGGCATAGACCCAGCAGAAATTGTCGTACCATTAACTAAGGAGGACATTGAAAAATTATGGACAGAAAGTGAACCTTGGCAAAGAGCTTGCAGTAATTTTTTGGGAGAAATTAACAGCAAATATCCCAAAAGCAATAGAATTGATCTTATAAAGAGAGCTGAATGGATCTTGCCTCGAATTGTACGGCAAAAACCCATATCTGGAGTTCGTACATTTTATACAGATGCCAACAAAGAAGGAAAGGCAGGTTACAAATCAGAAAATTTAAGTAAAGTGGTTCAAAGTCCGTATAATTCAGTGCAAAAATCAGAATTGTATGCTATTCTGTTGGTATTAATGGATTTTTCAGAACCTCTCAACATAGTAACTGACTCTCAGTATGCTGAAAGAGTGGTGTTACATATTGAGACTGCAGAATTTATCCCTGATGCTTCAGAATTAACTTCACTATTTATTCAATTACAAGATACAATCAGGAAAAGGAATCATCCTTTATATATAACTCACATTCGATCCCATACTGGTCTGCCAGGCCCTCTAGCACAAGGCAATGAAGAGATTGATAAATTATTGATAGGAAATGTGCTGGAGGCCTCAGAATTTCATAAAAAACATCACGTTAATAGTAAAGGTTTAAAAAAGGATTTTTCCATAACCTGGCAACAAGCCAAAGAAATAATAAAGAAATGTCCTACTTGTTCCTTCTACAATCAGACGCCATTACCAGCAGGATGTAACCCAAAGGGTACTCAGAGAAATGAAATCTGGCAGATGGACGTGTTTCACTTTGCAGAATTTGGAAAATTGAAATATGTACACCACACTATCGATACTTATTCAGGATTTCAATGGGCAACTGCTTTGAGTTCTGAAAAAGCTGATTCTGTAATCACTCATTTGCTAGAAGTTATGGCCATCATGGGTATACCTGCACAAATCAAAACTGACAATGCTCCATCATATGTCTCTGTTAAAATGAAACAGTTTTTTGCTTATTACAATATAAAGCATATTACAGGCATACCACATAATCCTACAGGTCAAGCAGTTATAGAAAGATCAAACAGAACTCTAAAGGATATGCTAAATAAACAGAAATGGGTAACAAAAACCCCCAGAAATAGACTGCATAATGCTCTTCTAACTTTGAATTTTCTGAATGCCAATGAGAAAGGAACAACAGCTGCAGAGAGACATTGGATAATAGAAAAAACTACAGAATTAAATCAGCCTATATACTTTAAGGATGTGCTGACCTCAGAATGGAAACCAGGGTATGTATTACATTGGGGACGTGGTTTTGCTTTTGTTTCTACAGGAGAAGATAAGCTGTGGGTACCATCAAAATTGATAAAGGTTCGATTTGAACAAGAGAGACCTCTTAATTAGAGGAGGTGATAGTTCATCAACCAGCATGAACATCCAATTTAAACTAACTTGTATCAATAAAACATGCCTTTTCATTTCATCAGATAATAACTTGCCAAAAAAGGAACATCCCCAAAATTAGTCTTGGGGAAAGGTTTTTGTTTTTGTCTTTTAGGAGAATGAAGGTTAAGGAATCTGAAGAACACTGGACAAATGAGACAACTGAAGAAAAGGGACAAATCATCTATCCCAAGAAACAGAGTGAAACGGTGTATGGGTATATATTATCTAAAAAAAATTTTATGTCTTCCTAAATGTTTGTTTCTGCTTTTCTCTAAAGATTTAACACTATTGGTCTTCTAACAGTCCCAGTTCAATTAAAATTTAAAGCTGACTTTGGAGTTGGAGAATGGCTCTCTCCTTCTTTAAAATCAAGCACGTTGTTAAAAAAAAAATACAAACTCCCTGTATCGTGCCAGAAGAAAAGAGCCATCTTCTGCTATGGTACAGGACAAAAGCAAATTTAATTAAGGGACTATTCTATTACTAATCTCAACTCTTTGATTCTATTCTGATTCTTTAAACTTTTCTCAAAGTATAAATTTTATATCAAAATTTACAAGATTAATATATATATATACATTTTAAACTTTGTTAAGATATGAATGGTCACATAGAGTACTAACTAATTCTAGAAAAAAGGCTAGCTGCATATATATGTTTTTGTGTTCGAGTCTCTTATCAGTTTTCTGCAGGAAATCACGGCCAGGCCTAATATCAACTGAAGTCTCCAGAAAGAAGATGGGGCCCCACAACAACAACAATTCCACGTGGACGATAATAATATCATTAAGCTGACAAACATCATCCACAGATCAGCTTTGAACTACAAGGTGCTCAGAGCAATTTTGAGATGACTAGCTGAGATGATCCAGTCTCAAAGACTACTTGAATAAGGACTTGAGATAAACCCTGAACTTTGGCATTATACACAGACTGGATAGTGAAGGATATAGTTACCTCTCTTAGAATTTGACAATTAACCTAAAATTTTTCTTTCAGGATAAAGAAAACTTCGCCCATACCCAGCAGGAAGCAATTTTAAGAATACGACACCCACATTCCCTAAGAGGTGGTGTGGGGCAGGTGGTTTTTTGGTCTTTTTAATGGGTTTTGGGTCTAGGATAATTTTCAGTATTTAGGGGGGTTGGTTACAAGTTATTGTCAAGGGTTAGGAAAAAGGCTAAGCAAAGGAGATTAGATTTAAGGTTCTTGTTTAAAAAAAAAAAAAAGAGAAAGAAAGAAAAGAAAAAGACAATTACTAGTTTTAAATACTTTACATTGGATTGAATTGTTTTATATTGTACACAAATTTGAAACTGATATTGTTAGAAAATGCTATGTGTATATTTCTAATTGTATTTATTCCATCCATTTAACAATGTAATGCAAATTTCTGATCCTTGAATGTTATTATTATCAACTATTAGGATATAAAGAAATGAAAGCTAGTAGTTAGACATTATCATAGAACTTGTAGTCATATTAGATATGTTTTAAAAATTGAGCAGAGATGTTTTAGACAGGTCATCTTCAAACCCTTCAGAGATCTACAGAATATGGCATTTAAAATGTTTTAATAACTTAGAAAATTTTTCTTTTTTGAGACATGTCGGCTCCTGGCAGTACCAATCTACTTTAGAGAAAATATGGGCATTGAAGAAACTGCATATGGAGTCAACTTTCATTCTGGCAAAAGTTAGCCACTGGACAACAAAGTATCCTCGAATCAACAGGACAAAATGGACAGACAGATCACGAAACAAGGGACTACTGATTCTTGCCAAAACAAGTGTGGTTATGGCTTTATCAAAAGGCATCTTCTGAGGCCAGGACAATATGGCCCCATCCCTGAAGTGGCCTTCGCATCCGGAAAAGGTACGGTGCCCTTTTCTTCGAAGGCAGCTTAACAGGCAGAGGGCCGATGGATTCTGTTGTACAATGGAACAGCAGCTGAAAGCTCATGCCTCTCAAAAGTAGACCGGCATTTAATAGAGGGATGTGGAGAAAAAGGGGATGCTGAGATGAAGCCATATATACACAGCCAAGAAGAATGGACAGCTGAATTAAAAAACTGTCAACAATTTCCAGAATTTAAAATCCTGAATCATGACAGGACACTAGTGGAATTCAGGTGTTTCTGGTACGTGGACTGCTCTCACCCAATGTGAGGTTGAACTGTTGACCTTGTGTACATCCTACTTCACAAATGAGTCTGTCAGATACACTAAGCCTATAGGCTGAAGATGATGCCCCAACACTGCGGAGAAACCTCAGGTGACTGCCCAGGCAGCTGGCTGTTTCTGTCAACTCACAAAATTTTTT